>NW_019416553.1:221220-332711 GCF_000390285.2 Anoplophora glabripennis
CTCAGACCCGTCGATTTTAGATTAAAGGGGGACATTCTTTGCTGGTATTTTTGACTCCGTCACTTTCACCCCCAAGCAAGGGTAAGCATCACCCCAAAACATTTAAATGGCATTGGGGGTTGAGTAATATTTCTTTTGAAAGCTCTTACAATTTTCTTTACAACAGACTTGAAATTTTATAATTCCGTTCAATACTTATTAAGAATTTTGATTTTAAAGTTGAAACTTATGTACAAACAATAATTAGTAACGGTAAAAATGTCAGTCATTCGAGTTAAGTACGCCAATGGAATAAATTTAGTATTTCTTGCGTTACATTGGTTGTTGGCGATTTGTTATCACTTTCGTAAAAAAAAACACAATTGTAAAAAACAAAAATAAATGCTATATGTATTGTAAAGTAACATTTCATGTAGTAAAGTGCCACTTTAGTAAACAATTTTGAATTTAGCATATTAACAGTCAAAATGCGAAAAAAAAATTTAAGGAATGCATAGATTTAAAAAATATTCTGAAGAAACATTATTATTATAATTCAATTATTTTTTCTTTAACATCTTCTATACAGACAAAAGACCTGAAAAGTGGTAGAAATTATTCTCTTCTATAGTATACATAATAACATTTAAAAAATCTTAAACTATTGGTTGGACTAAACAGAATCCCTATGGATAAAACTGAAATACGAGACTCTCCGCTTACGCTCGTTTGATATATGCTGTTATTTGTATTTGTAAAAAGTGTACCGGTACCTATTATATTTATATGAAGAATAATTACAAATCAGATAGGAGGCTTTGTTTAAGTGTAAAACGCCAGTTCGCCGTATCGCATCTCAATAAAACGGGCGGTCTTGAGTTCTACGACCAGGTGCCCACTGGGGTCGTCCAATAATATATTTATTGTTCAAGTATTTTAATTGGGGGGTTCGGCGCTAGATGTCAGGTCGGTAATTAAAAGCTGAGTCGGGAAGCCGAGTTTGACACCTCCGTACATTGTTAAACAGAACTCAGGTTCTCTCTCACCGATTCTTCGGTTGGTTATCTACCATCGACTCGCTCGCTTGATTCGTGATGCTGTGTGGAGCCCATAACGAGATGGACTGGCTCATTTGTTTATCTGCGACTTGTAGAACTTATTATAGCTGAATAATGAACACGCAGTCTTTTGTTACTTCTATCGTAGCTTCTGTGTTATTCTCGTCTAGAATGGCCGAACAGGTCGGTCTAGCATCACTGCCGCGCCTTAAATGGTGTATCGATGTCTTTGGAAAATGAATGGAAAACGGGAAACGCTTAATATCATTACTTTCTGTTTAATATTAAGAAAAACACGACAAGTTCATTATACACTTAAAAAAAATTAATTACTTATTTATTTCATTGTATTCTGAATGTTCCAAGAAGGCTAATCCAAGAATCTTATTTATATCATATCTTGATTTTACTTACAGCTATCTAAATTTTATACTTTTACTTATACAGAGTATAAGAGTAAATGCAAGCCGTATTTACACGAAGACTATTTTTAAAAGTGCATATCATAACTTTGTTTTCTCAAATTCCGTCGTGAAAATTGAATATCGTTTATCCAATTTTTTCATAATTTTACACCACGCTGCTGGACATGCTAATAGAACACCAACAGAGTGCATACCTACCTAAGCTGCTAACCGCAAGTTACAGCAGGCGTATTTGTTAAATATCATCTTTCATGGTTTTAACAGAAATTTAACAGGGGCGACACAAACATTACATACTGTACCGCACTAGATAAAGTTATACACTTATACTACACAATACATACTTACTTTCAGTGGCGGCTGCTGGCAACGCTCAAGTAGGAGTTATTTCTATAATATTGTAGTTGTGGTTATGATATTCTAATCGTAGGAAGTATCTTCATTTTCTTAATTCATGATGTAATTCAGGGTGATTCACAACTTATCCAAAAAAAATTGGGAATAAATGCGAAATGAGAAATGGAGTCAATATCGTAAAGTTTTTTTTTTGTAAAATTGTTATATTTTCCGAGAAAAAAATTATTCAAGTGATAGTAGTTACAACCATTACATAGCTCTAGCGTCATTCCCAATACACGTGAAAGCCACGTGGCCTCAGCGACTCCGAATACTTGAAATCCAATTTTACTATCGTCGTTGAGGTAGTGTTTACAATAGTTTTGTAGTGGTTAGTGTAAAAAATGGCGCTTGCGTGTATATCAACTCGGTATTGATGGATATCGTTTTAATTTATGGTGAAGCAAGACAACATTTGTGAAGCATTTGTGTTATGGTGAAGCAAGACAACATTTGTGTTAATTCGTAGAAACTGAGGGCCCCAAATGTGTTTACAAGTTGGTGGACAAAATGTTGAATAGTTGTTGTAACATCAGCTATGTCAAATTATTTTATTATTTAAAACAACAAATTAATTTTATTAATTAATAACAACAATAGCGACAAAAGCAGTTGATTTGCTGATATAAAATAGGTGCTGTAAACTCCTTCTTTCAAGTTTTTTCGTTTTTATCAGACTTTGCCGGCATGCCGGTCGCATTGTGCGAGGTCAGGTTTTACAGTGGACCAGTTTCCAGTGCCGTGCACAAGTGTATTTTTAAATCATTTTCGAACTGCCCTTTTTGATTTTTTCTTTACAATTTTGTAAGAGTAAGATTCGCCTGTACATCCAAAAATTCTTTTTGGATAAGTTCTGAATCACCCTGTATAGTAATACAAAAGTATATTTACGTTGATTATAAAAACTGTTAGGTACTGATACCGTGTGATATCTATTCTGCCATTAGTTTGGAAATTAAATTATCATACCTACTTGATGTTTTTTTTATTGATTCTGTCTTATATGTGTAGATGTTCAAGCATCAGCTTGAAGCAATAAAGCTAGCTGTGAGCATTCTGTTAGAAACATGGAGAATATTTCAAGAAGTTAAGGTACCTATATAATACATTTTAGTTTTATAATTGAAAACTGTATTTACTTTAGATTATAAATTTTTTGATACTCTAATAACGTGATGCATCTTTTAACGACCTTAGGCTGTACCAAAATCTAATCATTTTTTAAATACTTATTATTTTATCTAAAAAAAGCCCTATATGTAGTTGTTATTTTATTATATTAATTACTTACTTTTTACCTAGGTAGTATGATTGTTGCATTGTGTTTTTGCAGGATGGTCACAATGGGAATTCCCTTTTTTTAAAGTAACTTCCCCAAACAATTTTCTTTCATTTTTCATCAAGTATGTCTTGTACCTACCTGTTTGTTTTATACTTCTATTATGTTGTGTTCTATTATACAATGTGTCAACTGTAATTTCCTACTTTGTAATTATTATAGGAACAAACTAAATTAATATATGTTGGAAACGTCTTGCACTTAACTTCAACAAATCGCTTTACCATCTATAACAGTGTTTTATGTAATCAAGCGAAATGAGATTCATTACAACAAAATCGCAGCGTCGCATTTCAAACATTTTAGAAATTTCAGAGAACAGATTAATATCTGAAACAAACCGTAGTGATAGTTGTCGAAATGCATCCAATATTTTACTACATTAACTCAACTCTATTTGCCTAAACTATAGCAGTACTGCTTATACACATGGGAATCTACTGCCAAACTGTAGGTTTCTTCTACATGTCTTACTGCTACAAAATTGGAGTGGCCTTTACTACTTCTTATATTTGGTGCTCATTTTTCTTCATATTAAGTTATAACAGTTTTATCTGCAATTTCATGAACATTTCATTTTCCACTACTCCTAAATTCAACCTCAAATCTATAGGGTATGTCAGTTTCGACTTAAAAAATTCACTATATGCCTATATTCCAGATACCGACTTCAGTTCCGCAGGTGGACTATATTCGGATTAATATAATTCATTCATTAACATGATGAGTTAGCTGGTTGTAGGTCTACCTCCGGAATCGTTTCAGGTCCGGCGAACTTTCTACGGAATTTGTTACCTTGTGCGATGGTATTTAATAGAATAGCTAATAAGTTTATAACACGATGGCGGGTGATGGACATGTATTGTGCGTACCCATCAGGCGGGTCGCGTTCCGTGACAGCCATGAAATTACAATGTTCACTTCGGAATCGATTGAGCAGCGTTACATGGTGTGTTATAGCGCTGCTAATCAAACCATCAGCCGCTCCACAGGCGACTCTAGTGCCTGCAACATACATCCTAAGTAAATTAATACAATGATGGAGCGTTTAATGTCCTATTACTTTTTATTCAGCATGAGAATTCGTTACAGATTTCGGATTAGGTTCTAACTTTGAATAAAGTAATACCGGTCGTCTTTACTGTAAGCATTTTATAATTAGTAGAACAGTGCAAAGTGATTAAAATAAAGCTGCGTCTTTGATGTTTAAAAGTGTCATTTATCTTAACAAACTATTTATATGAATACAGGGTGTTAATGAACTTATATCAAATATTTTTGCCACATGTCCGTTATGTCAAAATGAGGTAAATACACAGATTTGTGTTGAGTAAAATGTAATTTTAAAATCTGACTCCTTTTGAGAACTGCTGATTTTCATAGATGTTCGATGTACCCACTGTATTGATAATGAAAGACCCTTTTTGTTAGTGGACTGTATTTTTGTATTAGAGCAGGTATATAACTTGGGAAGCAATCGGACAGGCTTGCAAGATTTATTTATCGGACTCGAAAAATATGTAAAATGTGTCACTATGACAGTAAACAACCTACTACCACAAAAAACGAAAAACAACGCTGCTATGTCTTGACCACCCACCATTTACTTACACACAAGCTTCAGCGCGACGTATCCAATTCGCTCACACGCGCTGCAACATTGCCACGTCCTCTCGAATCGTATTACAAGCGTCGATGTCACGAACTTCCATGGAATACACAACACTTTTCACATACGTCCACAAAAAGAAATCTAAAGAGGTGAGGTCCGAGGACCGGGAAGGTTATCTAACTAGGTTGCCGCGGCCTATCCAGCGATCGGGAAAAGTAATGTTTAGAAAGTTGCGCACTCTCCGAAAAAAATGAGCGGGAGCTCCGTCATGCAGTAACTACATATTTTGCCGAACGAACGAATGGCACGTCTTCCAATAACTCTGGCAAGCGATTTTGCAAATTATCTAGATATGAAGCACCGTCTAAGCGTCTAGGCAATTCAAAAGGTCCTATTAAAGTGTCATTAACAATACCGGCCCATATGTTCACTGAAAACTGTTGCTGAAAGGCACCACGACGTATCTGTGAATTTTCGATAGTCCACTGGTGAGTGTTGTGGACGTTACGTACACCATTTCGACTGAAACATGCTTCATCTGTAACAAGTATTTGCATTGTAAATTGAGGATTTCTTGCACGTTCCTGAAGCAACCATTCGCAAAAACCTCGACGTAGTGGAAAATCCTCAGGAGTAAGCGCTTGAATACGTTGAATATGAAATGGGTACAACTAAACTTCTCGTAATGTCCGCCACACAACAGGATGCGAAATATTTACTTGCTGTGCGATATTTCTGGTGCTGCGATGCGGATTTTCTTCAACGAGATCTAAAATCATCTCCTCGACATTTATGATTCTTAGTAGGCGCCCTGGACCACCGTCGCGACCTAGACCGCTGTTGAAAACTATTTGCACTACAGCAACAAATGATGGCGGTGCGAGGGCACGTCGTTCAGATATCTTGCACGGTACACTTGACAAGCTCTGTGGGCAGTTTCGTTTGCTTCGCCATAAATTATGAACGTATCATAATATTCGCGATTGCTAAATAAATGCGCCATTTTCAAAAGAAAACTTAGAAATACGGCTATTAAATGTACTCTCGAAAAACAGCACAGCAATCACTACAACAATGTATTACAAACTGACTTTCGAATACAGTCCGGCTTCATAAGAAACTAATAATCTCGTAAAAAGTGTCACAGAATTTTTTGTAAGTACTCGCCGCTATAAAATACATGTATTTCAGCAGTTCCAAAACAGTTTTAAACACATTTTTAATTAGCTTTTTTATTACTTTAAACTTCCGATACAAGTTTGTGACATAAGTTAACTCAGTTTTTGCTCCTTTTTCACCCCATTAAATTTTTGACATAAGTTCATTAACACCATGTATACTGCAGATGAAATGTAGGTAGGTATTATTTTTTGTAATATTAGCAAACCTTATAATTAAAAAAACAATAAATAAATACTAATTTTATTCAATAAATAAGTGTGCGCTGAAGCCTAGAGGGAATGACACGATTATCCTTCATAAACACATAAGTGATACTCCTCTAGTATCATAACTTCTGAATTAATTTTTTTTATGTCCAACAATTACATGTGTACATACAGTTGAGCCATCCTCTACCAAATTCAAAATTTCCTCCTCGGCACAGATAATAATATGTGGATCGCTTCCTGCATCACTGCTACAAATCTTCCAGTAGTTGGTACATACATGGTCAAGTGGAAAACGTACGTAATTAATTACACTCAGCTGAAATGAAACAGTAACCGCTAATACCAATATCGTTCTATCGCTAGAATTTCAACCATACTAGATTACTACAGAAAAAAGGCTTTTAGATATTCAAAGATGATTGAGAAACAATATATTTTAACATGAACAAATATAAAAATATCCACAAAACATTCTACTACTAATTCGACTATTAATCGGTCCTTTTCTTCCATTTCCACTGCTACACCAAATCGTTTCTGTCCAAGACGATTAGTTCAAGTGGATTTTGCTTCAGATATTGCCTCAGATAGCAAAGGTGGTACTTAAAGGATAATGTGCATTTGCCATTTATAGGCAATTCTTACGATAAATTTTTAGCAATTGACTTTTTTTATCGAAACCTACCTCTCATCTTCCATGTTTGTCCCCTTTAAGGACTTTCGGAAACTGAGATCAAGTGATATTGGATTTTAAGGAAGTATCTGACTATGACCATCTGCAAAACAACATGTATTTACCATAAACGAGACAAAGGTAATCTAGTGGAAAGTATAATTCACTTATTTGATCCACTACCACTGCTCAATTTTTTACATGATTCACCTAATTGTAAAATTGTATCATAGGTGGGGGGGGGGGGATAATTCAATCCTAGTTGGTGCACATAGAATATTGTCTGTAGGGGTTAGATATCTTTTTGTATATTTCTGGTGTTGAAGAACATAAGACTTTTAACATAATATCTTTAAATTTGAATAAAAAATATTAATAATTGTTGTTTTTAAACAACAGGATGAATCAACAGAAAATTGAATACATGATATTCTTACAAATTTATCTTCCATCTAAAAATGACAGTGAAGAGAAGGGGATATCTCTGTGTTCTACAAATACATATTGAATTCGGTTATTATAAAAAGGGCTTGTAGAAAAGGGGAAAAAATATAGAATATAATACCATTTGTAAAACACGAAATAATAATAAATAAACAAAATTATTTCATCAGAATGAATAACTTATACATTTGTTGTACAAAAAACAATCCAGATTTGAATTTGTTTCCCCCATGAACCTTGTGAGGTGTTATTTATTTAAATTAATAGACTTCCAGCAGAAATAAAACAATATTATTTAATACCTACCAGTTTTTTATTTTGCTTTAGTCAAGACAATATTTGCATTTTATAATTAATGACTGAATATTTGAATTCGTCCCTTTCCTTCTCTTTTTTACTGTTGTTTATATTCCAAAACATGTTTTAGTTTTATCATTGTATTTTTACTATTGCTTTATTTAATTAATTTCATGGTTTCGGTTCTTTTTTGTCACTGTGTGAGTTAACCAAATTATTTACACATTGCAATTCATCAAATTTTGCAATTATTCCTATCTTTTTCTTTTGTATCTTGTATTACGTATATTTTATTTTTTCTCCTTAAAAATCCACAATTATTATCGATGCAATAACTAATCTCATTGTTCTTATGTATAACTGACAAACATATCCACTTGTCTGATGATCATTAATTTTTTATTTTATTATTGAATTTATTTTATATATTTTTTTTTATTCTATAATTACTCCACATTCTTTGAATAGAAGTTATGATGTTCAATATGTTAAGGAGCTCTTTTTCATGTATTTAATTTATTTTCTTAATATATTAGTAATAATTATCTAGTTTTATATTCATTATTTTAATTATGGAACTTTGAAAACATTCAAAGCTATACATTCCTAAAAGAAATAGCTGTATACTCGTATTGTTTTACCACACATAAATTATTTAATATTTTTTTATATTAAAAAGGAAATAAAATAATTATATAAATCATTGAATTAGACAGGGTACAAAACATTATTTTAAACGTTTGTGTTTCATGTTAAGAATCTTGTCTATTCTACGAAAATTATTTCAACGACCTCATAATTCTTAATTAATTAATAGGTAGATAATGCGTAACTATGAATATACATGGAAATATTATTTAGTTAAAATTCTTGCATTTATATTAACTGATTTTTAATTTAAAATATAAAACATGTAGTTACATAGCTTAAGAAGCATATTTAAAATAACACCAAGAGTAATTTGTAATTTTGTTTCATATATATGAGTATGTAATTCACGTAACTAACTTAAAAAATTGTTATTTTTAAGGAATAACTTTTTTTCGTGACATTTATTTGCAATAGGGATTTTAAAACTGTTATCTGTCTATTGTATGAAATACATAAGAATTTTTTGTGCTATTACAATTAAGGTTTTTAATTTTTAATTACATTTCGTCGCTTTAAATTTCTGATATTTCGAGAGACATTTCCTTAGAAGATATTTTAAATTGGATAGCTTTACAATTTTTCTAATTTTAAATTGTTTCAAATTTTGTGCTAAAGAAGAGAGAAATATGTCTCTTGAAACGTTAAAAAATCTATACGGACGATATGGCTCAACCAGCTCAAAACCTCTAATAAATTACTAAAAATTGTATTATTCATGAACAATAATATAATTTTACTTAAAGATTTAAAGATAATTATTATATTTATCTGTTATGCCGTGAAAACTTGGCCCATCTTTAACTTTATACAGACATGAGTTTTTAAAAAAGTTGCAAAACGAGATTAATTTTTATTTTGACAATCAAAATCAAATCAAAATGCGTTAATTTTTTAACCTTGCAAGAATTAGGGGGAGGTCGTGACACATCCATATGGAAATAATATAGATATTTCAGGTTGTTAGGAAAATTAGCTTCAAATTAAAATTGTTATTTTCTGTTACCAACAAAATGATTTACTTCAAACAGCAATAACAATTATTTATTCTTTTATTAATGATTATGATGATGATGATGCTCAGTATTCTACCCACGATAAGTAAAATAAAATTGCATGGTTTTATAGTGGATGGTCATATTTTATTATTTTAAACTAAAGGTAGGTAGGTACTTATTAAATTTTTAGATGTGCTCTAAAGTCCAATAGTTCTTCAACCTTTTTTCCCTCATTTCCTTCTCTTCTTTCCCATTTCTCTCCCCCACTCTAAAACGTTAGGAATATTGACAGACCTGATAGTGTATTCCATAAAGTAAACGTTAAAAATAAAATTGAAATTAACCTAAGTTCGCATTAAACTTAATTAACCAGTAAGGCCAAATATGCACAATTCTCTGTTGGTGTTATTCTGAATGTGGATTGTTTCGGCAGGTGAATTGAAGAAGTACAGCTGCCGGCACGCGTCTTATACACCTGAGCGTAATTAGTACACGCGTTCACCTGTCCACTACTTACTTATATGACATCTAACTCCTAGTCCTTCCTTCACACATCACTATAAAATATCCATTAATGGAATTGCTTTCAGATTATTGCCCTGCGAATAGAAGGAAGCTATTAAATTGTCGCTTATGCGACATAACCCCTTTAGCAGTCTGTTTCTGCTTGTCAGTATTAATGAGTAATATAATGTACTATAAATAAGACATACATTGTTGCTAATCCATAGTTCTTATTCTGACTGAAATGGTTCTGGATCGAATATTTTTTTGTTAAAATACCGTTTAACTGATACTAGATTAATAAAATACAATACACCGCACCCCTTTCACACAAATCGTTGATAGATAATGGTGGAGCATGAAATAGATATAGTAGACTGAAATAATGTAAATATTACAATAAATATGTATTACTTGTGATTAATTATGATCTTTAGAATTTTCTAATTATCTCCGCTTGCCATTTTTTACATATACTCGTATTTCATAAAGTTGTTATTTATATACAGGATGATACAGAACTTATCCAAAAAAAAAAAAAATCTGGATGTACAGGGGACTCTTACATATACCATTTTGTAAAGAAAAAATCGAAAATTATTTAAAAATACACTTCTGCACGGCACTGGAAACTGGTCCACTGTAAAACCTAATCTGGCGCAATACGACCGTCACGGCGACAGTGATAAAAACAGGCAAAAACTTGAATGAATTTCGCAAGGAAAAGAATAAATAAAATTTTATAGCACCTATTTTATATCAGCAAACTCAACTGATTTTGGTCAAATTCATTTGTGGTTTTAAATAATAAAATAATTTGACATACCTACCTGATGTTACAACAACTGTTCAAAATTTTGTCCACCGACGTGTAAACACATTTGGGTCCGTCTTACTCAGTTTCTATGAACTAACACAAATGCTGTCTTGTTTCACCATAACACAAATGCTTCACCATAATAAAAATGTTCTCTGACTTCACCATAAACTAAAACGATATCCATCAACTCCAAGTTGTTATACACGCAAGCCATTTTTGACACTAACTACTAAAAAACTATTGTAAACATCGGATTTCAGTGTTCTGAGTCGCTAAGGCCCAAATTTTTTTGGATAAGTTGTGGATCACCCTGTATATTTTATATTCCAAGTGTTCTGAAGTATAACAACTAAACATATACCTTCTTAATAACTTATTTCCCCTAAAAAATTAAAATTTTAATTGGATTTTTAATACCTAGAATAGAGAATATACTTTTTTGTAATAATAAAAGTCTTCTCTAATGTCAATATTAGAATTTTCTTTTTTTAAACCAACATTTATGAATACATTTTTACCTCGTGAAGTATTAATTTTGAAATCTTGATGATCAGGTATTATATGAAGTATTTCTAAAATGTGATGACCAAACTAATATAATACAGTAGGTATTATAGAAAATGTCATTTTTAATCAAAAAGTTTCCTGTCGACATGGACCCGAAATATTTAGTAATAAGGCTACAACTTGGTACAGATGCACCATCAAAAACACATTTTTCAAATGGGTAATACTAAAATAACTCATGAGATGATAATTATATTTCGCACCTATTTTTATAGAACGCAATAATCTCATTGGAGGAATAGTGTTTTAACTCACACAGTAGAATGTATGTAGAGTATAATCGAATATTTTTTATATCTGGAAAAAACTACTGCTAGAAAAAGTTATACAGGGTGATTCACAACTTATCCAAACAAATTTGGGAAAAGATGCGGTATGAGAAATGAAATCAATATCGTAAAAAAAATTTTGTAAAATCCTTATAGTTTCCGAGAAAAAAATTATGGAAGTTATAGTACATTCAACCATTACATAGCTGGACAACTGTAGTTTCTAGCGTCATTCGCAATACGCGTGGATATCCACGTGGCCTCAGCGACTCCGAATTCTGAAATCCGATTTTGCAATCGTCGTTGCGTTAGTGTTTACCTGTTATCTGTGGTGCTTACAATAGTTTTTTACTAGTTAGTGTCAAAAATGGTTTGCGTGTATAGCAACTTAGAGTTGATGGATATCGTTTTCATTTATGGTGAAGCAAGACAACATTTGTATTAAGGTGAATCATTTGTGTTATAGTGAAGCAAGGCAGCATTTGTGTTAGTTCGTGGAAACTGAATCCAAATGTGTTTACAAGTTGGTGGATAAAATTTTGAACATATGTTGTTGTAACATCGGGTATGTCAAATGACTGTATTATTTAAGAACACACTTTAATTTTATTAATTAATAATAACAATAAAGGCAAAAGCAGTTGAATTTGCCGATATAAAATAGGTGCTATAAAATTCTATTTATTTCTTTCCTTGCGTAAGTTTTTTGTCCATTTTTATCATACCGCCATGCCGGTCGCATTGTGCGAGGTCAGGTTTTACAGTGGACCAGTTTCCAGTGCCGTGCAGAAGTGTATTTTTAAATCATTTTCGAACTGCCCTTTTTGATTTTTTCTTTACAGAATTATATTTGTAAGGGTCCCTGTACATTTTGAATAATTTTTTTTTGGATAAGTTCTGAATCACCCTCTATATTTCTCTGGAGTAGTATTTTATACGACAAAAAAGGAGATATCTGTACACAAATTGGCATTAAATGTTATTAACGGGTCTTTCTGGCGTAATAAATTCCAAAAATCAAAAGTGTCAGAAACTTCAATATTGAAGATGGTTGTAATATCCTTCATAATATCTTCATATTTAATGGGGAGACAGTGAAATACAAAATCGTACAAGGAATTAATTTTGTTTAGCTTAAAGCGTACTTATTGAGGAAACGCACAGAGTGGGAACGGCAGCTCTTGTAGCGGAGGCAAGGATTTGTTTCAATGTGATTTCAGAATAAACAGGGTCTAAGAAGTTTGACTGCCATTACTTCAGCATGAGATAGAGTAATCATGAACGAACAAAGAAGATGTATATTACAGGGGCGTAAGATTAGCAGTTTTCAAAATACAGTATTAATATAGTCACAACCAACGTGACAACAGCGTTTAACCTAACGCTACACATCTGATGCATACCACGTGCAGACGCGACAGACTTGTCCTACGGAAAAATTGTAAACAACTATTATTGTGAAACATTTAGTAAATTTCAAGACAATAGTTATCCAGTTTTTAAAAAAATAAAATAAAATGTACCGATTTTGTAACGAATATAGTGTTGTGCTTAAATTTTAGCCCGAATTTTAGTAATTATGAATCTCTTAAAACAGGAACTTAACGTTTGATCAAATTGAATGAAAAATATGAAATTAAAGTACCCAAAGATTCACGTCATCCAAATAATCATACGTATTAAAAATAATTTAGGTATTTACCAAAAAGAAAAATTCAATAATTTTTAAATGTAACAAGTACAAAACAAATTACAACATATGCTCAAAATATCCACCACCATTTTCGATGCACGCACACCTTCGAATCCACCTCAAGAAAATGAAATAGTGGTACAGGGTCCAATTCCAGATACCAACTGAACTGCGTATTGCTGGACAACTTAGTACCTCGTGTTATCCGCCGCGCCGTTGTCACAATGCTCGATATGAATTTTATCGAATAATAAATTTATTACAATGCTAATTATTTTTTAGAATCACCTAAGCATAAAGGAGTTCAAAAAAGTGATAAACATTGTATTTTATGGTATTCTATGTACGCAGTTATGTCAATATTCCTTAATCTAACATTTGTACGTCAAGTTGGAGATTTTGATAATTTTTTGTTTATTTTAATGTATTCTATCATCTATTAAAATTAAGGCAGCCGAACTTCTAATACCCTGTAGATTTCCAATTTGAGAAAACGTTACGTCAGCGTCAGCAAAAATAATTTGAAAACTAAGTTTTCTCACCCTGTATGTAGAGAATTAAATAAACACAGAAAAAATCTAGATTTCTCACAATTTCTGTTTTTATAGGTGGACGGTAGATGTACAGCCCAATGTCTAGGAAGCAAGTTCAGCAACAAGGGATGAAGGCAGAAGTTTGCCAACGACCCTAAGTATCTCTCCTTTACAGCTACCATAAAGTTACAGCTAGACGTTGTTGTGCGCTAAATGTTTATGTTTATGTTGAAGACAGCTAAAGTACTTTCCAATTATGGAAATAGTAAATTCTTTACTGGACTGCCGAAATCACAAAAAATATATTGAATCTCTCAGCTTAGAAAACTTCTATCAAACTTTAAGTAACTAACTTGCTAGTTACATCCATGAAAAAATCTCTTCTTAAACATTTACTTAAATCTTTACTTAAATAGATCGGGAATAGATAAAAATAGATAATCACTAGATAATAACTGGTTCAAAATTAAAGGTTAAAATTACATAAGTGGTTAATACAATTGAAATTGAAAATTTCTGTACTGAATACAATTAACAAGATATTTAAATGTTTAATTAATTACCTCTGAAGAACTAACTTGATTTATCTGAGGTAAGCTATTCCCTCTAATTTACATCATTCGCGAGCAAAGTATCGTACCAGATTCTGACATCAACGAGACTTTAAAAATCGTTTCATATATCCTTTTATTACTTACATTTATCTGAAAAAAAACTCAACCACTACGATTAGCTATTCAAAACGAATTAAATATCAGACTGGTGAATTATTAGTTAATCATAATCAAACAAAATTCAATAACTAACCAACATTATAGGTCAAACTTTAGAGTCCCGGTCCACTTAAATACGCGTCCAAGGTACGGATTTACCCAAGCATCGAGTTCAATAGTCGAAACCACTGATATGAACAATAAAACAAGTAACCTTTAATATTTGACAACTGACTGTAAATTGTTTACATGGCGAAATCTCCACAACAGTTGTTTAAATATAATAATATAAAAGTTGATACCGTTAAAATATATAAGTAAAGATGGTAATATCATTTGTTTGATACAGTTTTACACTCAGTTATCAACAAAGTATCTCCATAATTACATCACACGTTAGACAACGGAAATTGATCTACCCAATGTAGCCAGAAATTAAATAAACATGTATAATAACTACAAAGAAATATGATTATCAAGATCTCAAGAAGCTGTTAATTGTAAACAAATGATCTTATTGCTGAAAACTGACATTTACGTTATGCAAATAGCTTATGTTCTTATCATTTGTTTTTCATAATAATTTAATTATCAAAATTTGACTATAAGTGTAATGACATATTAGGCGGGAAACCGCAAAAACGCTAAAACTAGCGGCGCGCTTGAAAACCGCCAGCAGTGTAATCTCAATGCCCAAGGACATATTACGTGCACGCCTGCCGCTGCGATCAGCGGCAAACTGTAGCCCGCGCCTTGTCGACGGGAAAGCGATTTGCGTTTTGCGGTTTGTGCAGAGGAAACATACACAATCTAATGGCTGATGACAAATTGTCTACTGAACCGCTGCGGTTTACGATTTGCAGTTCAGTGTGTTTCGTGATTTTGACAAGGACTCTGCGGAATCATGTCCACAGAAGTTCATCGAATGATGCAATTGACATGCGATAGTACTTAAAAAATTTATCGGGGTGCTTTCTAATGTTTTCAAAAAATTTGGGGCATTTCTTCGAACGTACATTGTTATATTGTTTTTATATGAATTCGTGGTTCTTTCAACAGGCCTTCAACTTCTACTGTATTACAAAATGTGCTACCTCCATGCTACAAAGCTAAACCACAACTGATGACAAAAGGAGAATGTGACCCTCCAGGTCCCATTCCCCTGCCGCGTCGCCGAGCGATTGTGCAGTATGTCATCAGACAGAAAAGCGGTTTTCGTTTCCGCCGCTTTTGGCGTTTTGCGATTTCCCGCCTAATATGTCATTACACTAATTCAGAGCACTTTTAATTTATGGAGTTTGCAAAAGCAGGTTTATTTTTTACTAAACATTTTCTTGTCCACAGAAAATTTGCTTAAAATGACGTTTTTTAACTGTTTCAGTTTCCATATTTTAAAAATATCCGTTATATGATATTTGTATTATATAATTCAGTATTATAATTTCTTATATTAGCCCCACACCGAAAGTTGTACGATGTTGCTGTTAAGCGATCTTGAACGTGCTGGTTACCCATAAATTTATAACTGGTTGCAGATGATGCAATCACTTACCAAATGTAATCGAATGCAATATGATATGGAATGTCCGAGAATACGAGTATGTATGTAGATTTGCCGGAGTAATTAAACGTAAACAAATGCCATATTATGTGGATGATGCATATCAATATCACTTGCCAAATACTCGCCAAGATTATAGAAACGGCGCACCCATTGTGATGGTTTGCTAAGGGGCTAAATACATCAAACAAAATATAAGTGCCCGAATGTACGAACACCACATATACCGACACTTCAAGCAAATCATTTAAGAATATTTGAGGAGATATTTGTTACTGTTATAATACCTTAAGTAATAAACCGCTCGGGTACCCAATTATTGAAATAACATAGACGTACGCCTATAGCCCACATGCAAATCTGTTATTTTGTCATTTATTTATTGATTGAGTATTTCTGCCACTGAAAAGGAAAATTTTTTACCTTCGTCAGTTTTCTGTATACCGCGCAGGTAGTAGCGTGGACAAACTGTTCGTCATTAATTATTTATACCAGAAGTCTAATACTATTTTGTCTTATTTTTACTCTTCTACGTTTTTTCTTCTACGAACCTAGGCATTTAAGTTTCCAGAGAAAATTCACTCGAGTTACTATTTAATTAATGGAGTTGGTCGAGTGCCGAGTGCTCGATTATTTAAATTGTTCAGTTATGCCCGTTACTAATATTTGTCATGTATGTATATTTGGTGTATAATACAACTTGGCGCTACATATTTTATCCAACTAATGTTTAATGAATTTTTGGCGTATTGACAGCATTATCTGGAGCCAGCTTTATGCTTATAAGGGACCATACACTAAAAGCGGTACGAAATCAGCATAACTTACCTTCTTGACATAACATAGCATGGCACAGCTTTCTGGTGCGGTCGGCTTAAGAATTAAAAACACAAAATAGTGAAATTCTTGAATACAGGGCAATAAATACAGGGTGTATCTAAATAACACCGAAAAAATTCAAGGGGCGATTCTCCGATGAAAATTAATAGGGGTCTTTGGTATAAAATTTTTTGAAAAAACCCTCCCCTGAAAAGTTACGCCCCTCCTAAAATTACAAAAAAAAATTGTTTTTCTTTTTTATCTTCCACGTACATCAAGCTAAAGAAACCAAACTTGGTGAACATTATCTGTCAATAAAACTTCCATTGTAAAGAACAGGCCACTAGATCTTTCGGCAAAATACACTCGCGTTAAACAGCTCATCTTTTTAAAGATACATTACAATACATTTATTTTTTTTTGTCATAAATTCTTAACTTTTCGAAGAAACTTGAAGAGATCAAAAAGTTAGTAAATGAATGGGGTTTTTTAGACATATTTTTTAAAAGGAAAAATTTTATCGAAAAAAAAATTATAAGAAAAAATGTCATAGGGGTTGATTATTTCAACCCCTTACAAAAATAGTTCAGGGTTGAAAAAAATTCAAAAAGTGTAGTTTTATTGACAGATAATGTTCACCAAGTTTGGTTTCTTTGGCTTGATGTACGTGGAAGATAAAAAAGAAAAACAATTTTTTTTTGTAATTTTAGGAGGGGCGTAACTTTTCAGGGGAGGGTTTTTTCAAAAAATTTTATACCAAAGACCCCTATTAATTTTCGTCGGAGAATCGCCCCTTGAATTTTTTCGGTGTTATTTAGATACACCCTGTATATCACAAACTTTTACGACAAATAGACAAAACCATAAGAAACAAGCTTCTATGAAATTGTTCGAAAATAAAGTGGGTTGGGCCATAGTTCTTAAACATAAACATAAAACACACCACAGAAATGAGACAACCCCCAAATCCAAAAGCCAAAGGCTTGTACGGAAGGGGGCTACACTTGAAAAAACGCGGACAAACACCCATTATCCATCGACATTGCCAGTGCCCACACCGGGGATCGAACCCGGACCAGAGTAGGAAGCCTAGCCAAGAAATGCTTGCCACCGCACTCTCGACCGACTGCGCTACCGTGGCGATTAAGTTCTTGGACCCACTGAATCCGAATCTGAAGTTAGAATTCCTGAATCAGTTAGTATTTTGACCATAACATAAAAACACTCCTCTAGAAAGCGGTGTCTGAGATTTCAAACCAACTTGAGTAGTCAGTGATTGGAAAAACATTCGAATACATGATTTAATTGCACCATAGGATTATAATCCCTTACTTCATAACCCCATGATCCCGTAAATTCGGAATATGCGAGAATGGAGAACCATGAAAGTCTGTGGAAACATGAATCTCATTTATCAGGTGTTCGAAACTACATGACTGAGTTGGAAAGCTTTCCTGTTGTAACTCCGTAATTCTTTAATACGTAACAGCTCCTATAGGCCCATGATCTGGAGCATACAGATTTGGGTTGCAAAATCAACTGGGTCTTTTTCTCTTTATATTTATACGAAAAACCACCGCTGAATTCGAATTCAGAAGTCAGAATTTCCGGATCAGTTCTTATTTTGATCCTAACATCAAGATAACTCCTCTAGATAACGGTTTCCGAAATCTCAAACCGACGCGACGTGGGCAGTCACTGAATGGAAAAATATTGTAATTTATTATCTCATTGTGCCATAATCCCTTAAACCTGTAACTGAACGCGTAACCAGTTATTTAAACGTTTTTTTTTTCGCAAAAACTCACGATCGCTGATTGTACTATCTAGAAAGTACTATTACATGTTTTCACTGTAGATACAAAAAGAAAATCAAACATTTGTATGCCCAGGCTTAAAAGAACTTACATGCTCCGAGTTAAGGGATTACGGTGTTACAATGTTACTACAGCGTTACTAGCACCACCGATGGTTATGGGGTCACAGTCATGTAGTTTCGAATCCCTGATGTAGGAAATTCATGTTGCCGTGGAGTTTTGAGGTTATACATTTGTGAAGTTATTACTTCGTTCGTTCGTCGGTGCGCGGTGGTGAAGTGTGTCCATCACTACAGCTCCTGAGCGACGGCGGTCATCTCGGGCGCCATTTTCTGTTTATAGTGCAGAAACACCACTACTCAGGCAGCTACAGTGAAGACACGGTACGTCCAGGGGTCTAGAGGGAGCCAGAATTCACACTGGAATAAAACATCACATTTATTAAATGTGTAAATTATATACAGTCCTATACTACTACTCTAATATTAGGGTTAGACGGTGACAAGTGACTATAGTGTTAAGCGGCAATATTTTCCTTCACTTCACTTCTTCTCCTTGGTAAGCGGTGTAACGAGACTGACTCTGAAGCAGGTGTCCTGTCACTGCTCGCTCTGCTGGTCGCTCAGGAACTGAGTTCCCAATTCAGTTCACTTGCCACTCTTGTCAGGCCTCTACGGTAAACGGTAGCGGCTGCGCAGTATTAACAAAGTGGACTTAAGGCCAATTCCCACATAGCAGCGCCGCAGCAGCGCGGCGCGTCGCTGCAAATCCTGCTCCTAAAAATATCCATATTTTTAAATGGCCAATTCCCACATAGCAGCGCCGCAGCAGCGCGGCAGCAGCGCTTCATAGCGTCGCTGCGATGCAAAAACTTGGTAGGCATTCCCACTTAGCAGTGCAGCACCAGCGCAGCGGTTAATATTTTAGAAGAGTAGTGTTCCGACTATCTAATAGAACGAACGTATTTTATTTTCAAAATGTCGAGTTCCTCGTCTAGTGATATCCTAGATATATAATTTATTAATATTGCCTTAATCCTACTTAGAANGGTGAAATGGATAACAGATATCTTTATTTTATTCACCATAACTAATATGTTATTAATACCAAATTTCAGTTCAATATATGTTGGTATTTTAGAGATATTAAGAAAAATTCTTAAATCTTGATCTCTCATCGCTCTATAAACAGAACCCTATAATCCCCCAACCTCCTAATCTTATAACTCTATAACCCCATAACCTCATAACTCCAATAACCACGTTACGCTTAAGTTCTATTGTTTGATGAAGAAACATAGTTCCTTCTTCAATACTATATCTTTATTGGCTCCCAGTTTCATAATTTCAAAATTATCATGCCAAATGAAACTTTATTTTAAAACAGTTTAAACTTGTAGTATAACTCGACTGTATATTTGAGCTTGTCAACAGCAAAATATCGTAGTGGTTGGTGGTGAGTGAAGAATGATATATTTTATCTCTTTCGTCTTGCATCTATCCTTTTCACTCATGCTTCATGGAAGAAAATAGTTTTCTTAAATAAGGAAAAATATTTAAGTTAAGTTGTTACAACTGAAAAAATATGTGTAAATATAATGTGACTAATTTTGTTTTTTTTTATGAGTTATACTTTCCAATATTTTATAAAAGTAATGATGATGTTAGCTGACCAGAAATCAATTTTTTTATAATCTTTGTTATATTCAGGATTATAATATTAATTAGCAGCACATATACCTAAGACGTCGAGTCCTTTTTATTAAAATTGTTTTAATAATATTTTTATTGCAGGCTATAACTTTGTTTACTATTAATCTAAAACAAATGCAAAACCTTAGCACACTTTCTAACATACATTTTTAAATAAACAAATACTTTTAATGCTCTTAAAATGCACCAAGGTGATTGCGCTCACCTGTGTATAATCTGCAATTTAAAATCAAACCAAATAAAATCATTTACACGGATACCTATATAGAAAAACTTTAATTCCAAGAAATAAGTACGTTTAAGTCTATTGTTGTTAAAACTTCATATCGTAACTTTCTAAGTGTAACAAAAGATTGAGGAATGTTTCTACGATATTTTCAAAAATGTAAAAATGCACATGAGAAACAATATTTGAGCGTCTCTATAGAAAATTCAGACTCCTCTAAATTCCATGAGTGTATTTTGTAATAAACAGGTCAGATGATTCCTAAGAAAAAAATGCATTTTTAAAACAAATGAGAAATAAACGTATTTGAAAATATACATTGTATATCAAATACCACATGTCCCATATTAATTGGTACACATGGATATTTCGTCAGTGAAGACTCCGATCCAAAAATGAAAGTTCTTCAGCTCATTGGGGGAAAGCTGTTGCTGACCTTGAATTTGACCTTAACCCTGACCTTGAATGTTAATTCATAATTTTAAGTAAGACCTTTTATTTTTTATCTTGGGAATGGATTCGGCAGAAAATTTTACATCCGGATGTGATCTCAACTTTGGCCTTGCAATCAAAACAGCGAGTTCAAACGATTCATCACCCCTGAAGCCACTTCGGAATAAGGTGTTTGCGCCCCAGAGTATTTTGACCATCTGAATTCAAATTTTCGAATGGTCAATGGTTCGGCTATCTAATCTTGAAGCATCCTGTGTAATGCAAAAGTTAAAAATTCAACAATAATTACAGTCCGTACGATATTTATTGAGATAGAATTCCAAGAAGGCTCCTGTGCCACTTTCTTGGAATTAACCGCATTTAACGCACGAGGTAGAAAGACATTGGCGGAAAATTGTACGGACTGTATGAATTTAATTATTACAATTTTTCCTAAAAAAAATTTGCGAATTTTTAATTTTATTTTAGCTTGTAATCTTACAGTTTGATACAATGTCTAGTCACTTTTCCGTCATGTTACCTCAAACTATGTAACTAAAATTCGCCAAGAATATACAGGGTGACCAAATGAAAACGAAACAGAGCCATTTTCAGGAACTGCGTCAAGATTGTAGAAAAACGCTCAGACCCGTCGATTTTAGATTAAAGGGGGACATTATTTGCTGGTATCTTTGACTCCGCCACTTTCACCCACAAGCATCACCCCAAAATATTTAAATGGCATTGTGGGTTGAGTAATATTTCTTTTGAAAGCTCTTACAATTCTCTTTACAACAGACTTTAACTTTTATAATTCCGCCCAATACTTTGAAAAAAATTAGTATTTCTTGCGTTACATTGGTTTTTGGCGATTTGTTATCACTTTCGTAAAAAAACACAATTAATTGTAAAAGACAGAAATGAACGCTATACATACACAATTAACGTAAAATTAATGGATTCCAAATTATTTTCTAGTATTATTTGGAAGCGTTGGTTGGTAGTTTATTTAATTGTGTTTTTGAAAATTAAACACTATGGTTTATTCCATTGCGGAAAGGGTAGATATCATTTCGCTTTACTTTATGAACAATAAATGTGCGAATAGAACAGCTCAGCTATTTAATGAACAACATCAAGATCGACATGTCAGGAGGAAGTATGTTCTAGAGTTAGTAAAAAAATTTCAAGAGACAGGGAACGTAGCCAATAAAAAACGAGAAATTGAAAAACCTATAGTTAATGAAGCTAGTGAAGTTGCAGTTTTGGGACAAGTTCATCTTGATCCTACATTAAGTACGAGGCAGCTGGCATCTGTGTCTGGGATCAATCGAACTAGCATACAAACCATTTTGAAGAAGAATAAATTCCATCCATACAAAATACATTTAGTCCAGGAACTTCATGAGGATGATTATGACCGCCGTTTGCAATTTTGCGAAATAATGAGTGAGCGAGCAGGGAACGATCCACAGTTCCTTTTTAACATCTGTTTTTCTGATGAATGCAGTTTTTTCTTGAACGGGACGGTAAATCGTCACAATTGCCGCTATTGGTCCGATTCAAACCCAAGAGTTTTTCACGAGGTGCATACACAGCAACCGGAAAAATTAAATGTATGGGCTGGAATTTTCGGTGACCGGCTGGTGGGTCCTTTTTTTCTACCTGGTAATTTGACTGGCCAAATGTATTTGCAATTACTGGAAGACGCTATTGACCCTGCCTTGACTGATATTATTGAAAATGTTCCAGAGTATGATGAAGATCATTTGATTTTTCAACAGGACGGTGCTCCTCCGCATTATGCGTTAATTGTCCGTCAGTATTTGGACCAACGTTTTCTACGGAATTGGATTGGGAGAAGAGGCAGCATTGAGTGGCCTCCACGATCACCGGATTTATCGCCCCTTGATTTCTTTTTGTGGGGATACCTAAAAAGTAAAATCTATAAAACACAGCCAGCGTCGCTGGAAGATTTGCGTCAAAGAATCGTCGACGAATGCCGTCGAATCACTCCGGAAATGCTTCGGAATGTGCGCGAACGTTTCGAACAAAATCTTTATTCTTGTATGGAAGCGGGCGGTCATCAGTTTCAGCATTTAACAAACTAAGTAGTAAGTAAGCAACCAAACAATTTAAATTTTAAAATGTAATTTTTTTCAAAGTATTGGGCGGAATTATAAAAGTTAAAGTCTGTTGTAAAGAGAATTGTAAGAGCTTTCAAAAGAAATATTACTTAACCCCCAATGCCATTTAAATATTTTGGGGTGATGCTTGGGAGTGAAAGTGGCGGAGTCAAAAATACTAGCAGAGAATGTCCCCCTTTAATGTAAAATCGACGGGTCTGAGCATTTTTCTACAATCTTGACGCAGTTCCTGAAAATGGCTTTGTTTCGTTTTCATTTGGTCACCCTGTATATATACGTTTACACAGAGATTAAGAAATTTATTTCTTAGTTAATGCATGACTGCCATTATCTATCTTAACAGGTGTTAAATTGGTCCTAAACAAAAAAAAAGTGTTATACATGCCCTAAATTTAATCGTTTTCTAAATATTATCATTTAAAGGAAAAGCAGAATTTGAATAATTTACACAATTTGACTTCGTTACATTACAGTGTGCGTTGTATGCTGCCACTAAAAGACAGCAAGACGCGTGTCAAGTTGTTCATTTTAACCTGGACATATCAATCTAAATACATCGCTAAATATTTTATGTATCATTTCAGTGAATTGATTAAATATTGTTGGTTTTATTTACCTACAAACATCTCACAAGAATTCAACCCCGCTGGAAAATATTAGGTGATATGTGCTTGAACCCTTTGTATGGATACAGTAACTGTACCTCTAGGGCTCTATGTACTGTCCAGTGAGACACTTTCCGGGTAACGTTTGGGGTATTAGGGCTTGGGACAATTTTCACATTGTCTAGGTTCCATTCCTCAATATTTACCGGCAATTGTTATTGTGGCCGTCATTAGTCACTGATGGTGTCAGGAACACGTTGAAACACCAAAAATAATCTCTTCCTTAGACGCCTTAAAAAAATCGAACTGTATCATCCCTCTTGCGAATGACGACGGGTCTTTCCGTAAATTAATAACATCAAATATTCAGGTTTCCTGAACATGATGACATATATTCAGATACTGACGTGGTTTATCCGAATACATTCATCATGTTTAAGAAAACAACACAACGAAACTTAACAGTTAAACGAAGTAATCAAAAACACAAAGCGCACTTACCCTACTTTCTCAATTACTACCATCAACTTAGACTATCTTTCTCATCCAGCTGTTGTTGTTAAATGTACTCGTTTATGAATCTGTTAATTTATAAACGGAAGGAAACAACATTTTTTACTAATTTAAATTAAAGCGATCAAAAGTCACTTATTATTAAAAAACTAGTGCTTACCTTTTCATGTTATCACCGTTTTTTTTTTGTTTTACATTACAATATCATAAACTTTTCACTCAATTTATCTCCTGTTAAAATAATCCCCTTACACTCTGTATACGGTACATGAGAAAATATAAAAATATAATACATACAGGTATTAAATATTAAATAGAAATTTTTCAAGTGTAAATAACCTCTGAACGATATACTTCTTTCAATTTATGACTATTTTGGAATAAGTTCAACATATCTGAAAGCAAGATCTAAATGTATAAAATTTGTATTCATTTCCATCCATTCCTAAACCCCTTATAAATTGGCAGCTTCCATACAATCCCCGAGATCAATCTGTCCTGAAATCCTTCCAAAATAAGTAAAACCAGTGAGGTGTGATGTCCACTGTACTACAGGAAAGGTCCCTAATATTGCGGGAATAAACCCTCTTTTGCAGTCGACTGGGCAATTTGCTAAACAAACAGATTTCTTTTGGCGAGATCATATATGGAGAATCGTCTTTATCTTAATAGGCTAAGCATACTGTGTAACGGGCTATTCAATTACATATTAATTTAATTTTAAAAACAATTGCATCTGACTACAGGTAACTAATTATTTGAATCTTTTTATTTTTATCTCGCTTTAAAGAAATATATCATCAGAATGAGTTGTCAACCGCATCTGGAAAAATAATGGAAATAAATGCCTGAGTATTTTAGAGAGTTACTACTATACTCGGCGGCCGAAATTATAAAGAGTAACTAATACATAATATAAAAACACTATTACCCTAATGCCTATAAAATATAAAATGATTTCTATACGGTTCAATATTATTTATCTTTGTGCCGCTCGCCATGCACATCGGTAGAATCTATAATCGTGTATACACTGAGTTACACTGAACGTCGATCTATATTTTATCTCTATCTTTTGCACTTGGTAGGGAATAGGGAAATGCTTTTTTAGTGGGTGAAAACGGACTTGATTTGCCCGACCTGAGAAACGTCATAGCATAAGCGTAGACGAGGGGTCTAATTCCATGGCTATAATAAATTTATAAATTAAGAAAACACAACTGGGACGTTTTAAAATGCTGTAATAATTAAAATTGATCAAAGTGCCGGTTATAGCAAACCGTAAAAAATATTAGATGTTATGTTTTATTATGTCTTTTCAATATTTTCTATATCTTGTTGCCTTTTACGCAGACACGCCAATGGATTTTCGTTCCCGGCACGCTTCATCCCCCTTATAGTCCAAGAGCTAGCGATGAATCACTATCTATAATTTTGGCCGTCGAGTATAGTTACTATAAAAAATTAAAATGATTTAATTTAGTCCGGTTAAACTCCAATTCTGAATTATTATAAAGCTATAACATTTTGAAAATGACCTGTTGATGATATCGTCTAAACTAGTTGGAGTATCAATAAAAACTTTGACCATCAATAATACAATTATACAATAGTCCGCAAAGGATAGATTAGATTAAACTCACTCTTTCACAGCCACATTGATAAATAAATACGTAAATAATGTTTTGTTTATTGGAAGATATAAGTTTGTTTTATCTAACAAGAGTGATAATCGTATTCATAAAAAAAATAAGTTATTTTAGTGAAATCAAAAATGTGCAATGATAATATGCCGAAAGGTCGGAACACAGGTAAATTCCCAATGCATGTAAAATTTCAGCCTCTAATAGTAGGTTTATAATAACTTGCATAGTAATCTTTAATATTTAAGAGGCACTTATTTCTAGAGAGTATCCCAAAAGAAACGTAGGACATGAGGGAAAAAGATTTTATTAATTAAAAAGTCGGCAAAGTTTTTACATGTTTTTAAAAGAACAGGTGTCCCCCACGACTCATTTGGCGTACTCGACTTCTTCTAAGAACATTTTATATCACACTTTCACATACCTAAGTCTGAATTTCATTGGTCACTCTCCAAACTGCTGGAACAATATGTCATCCAAATACATGACATCCAAATGAGGGTACAAAAAGTTCAATAGCATCTTTCGGTATCGTTCTCCATTGACAGTCACTGCGTTTCCAGCTTCATTTTTAAAAAAGAGATTACCAATCAGCGTGGAATTCACACCACACTGTCATTCTTTGGATATATTATAATATGCGGTGTGAGATGTTTATAAAAATGATTGTTAATGCTGTTTATGAATATTTACCCGTAAAAAGTAAAGTAATAGATAGATTCAAAAACACTCTCTTATCTTGGTTTGATAAAAATTTGAAGCAAATATGCGCGAACGTGTGCATGTTCCTCATGATTTTTATAAAAGCAATCCCACTGAAGCAAATAGGACCATTTATAATAACTACCGTTATCTATATCGCAAGAAAATATCAGAATCTAAGGTAAAGTTTAAAGATAATTTTGTGGGGAATCATGATAATCCGCAAAAAGCAATGTGGAGCATTATAAATGGTCTTAAAATTGAACCTAGCCCTACTTTTTCTACTGTTACAGCCGAAGAATTTAACAACTTTGTCGATATAAGTCGATAATTAATTTAACCTTAATTAATTTACGTACTTATAATCTGCAATTTACGGAATACCTACATGGAGAAAATAAATTTCAATTTATGGAGGTAACACGCTAGGAAGTAGCCAACGTCATTATGACTTTAAAAAGTAAAAAATGTGAAGATGTTTATAACCTAAATACGCAAATGGTGAAAAGTATAATGAATTCAATACTAATACCAATTACCAACTTAACCTCAGTATCAAGTCGAGTATTTTTCCAGACTCTCTAAAAACATATAGATCCATAGGTTTAGTTTGTTGACAATTGATGTTCTACATTTGACCTTGAACTGACCTTAAACCAAAGCTAATCGCGTTAAACGGACAGCGGATTCGGATTCGGCGACCCCAAAAACGAATAGATACATAGGTTTAGTTTGTTGACAATTGATTTTCTACATTTGACCTTGAACTGACCTTAAACCAGAGCCAATCCTGTCAAACGGACACCGGATTCGGATTCAGCTACCCCAAAACCATATGGATACCATGGTCTTGTCTTTCGGACCTGCCACTTTTTTTTTGTAGGGCTGTGTAATCCTTCCAATTTTAGACCCATATTCATAATTTATGAGTCTATATTGAAAATACATATTATCAATTATTTTGACACCCATGATATTGTGAATTCAAATCAGTATGGTTTTCGCAATGGCTGCTCTACCACATTGACTATAAGCATATCATATATCAATGAAGGTTTTGAAAATGGTGAATATATAGCTACACAGTTCTTAGACTTGACAAAAGCATTTGATTGTATATCTCATAATATTCTTGTTAGAAAGCTACAATTTCATGGGTTTACCGAGGACAGTATACAGATGTTGACAGATAGGCAGCAATTAATGAGTTACAATAATGTAAAATCCGACTTGAAAAATGTTAAACACGGAGTACCCCAATGATCGATACTGGGGCCCATACTATTTTCAACCTATATTAATGACCTACTTAACTCGTTCGATAATGATGTTCTGGGAAATTTGTTTACTGATGTCTGTCGGTAAGAAGTAAAATACTGAGACTTAATTTATACAATCCCTCAGACTCAGTTAACTGTTAAAAAATGGTTTACCGCTAATAAGCTTTGCTTAAGTATTTCTAAGTCCGAAACCATGATATTTTCATTGCGAGAGATTGAGTGTGAGGTTAACTCTAAGGCTGTTAAATTCTTGGGATTTTATCTGGATTCTAAATTGATTTGGGAACATCATACTAATTATATTTGCAAAAAATATCGAAGAACACATACTTACTTCGTAGCCTTGCAAGTAAAGTCGCAGTGAACATTCTAGTGACAGCATATTATGATTGTATTCACTCTCACATATCGTATGCACTTATTATGTGGGGGCATGCTACTTCTGCTATGGATGTGTTCGCGAAGCATAGAAAAGCAATTAGGAATATCTCAAGTATATTAATTTAAATATTCTAACAGTTCCACCAATGTACATACTGCAATGTTTGCTATATATAAAACATAACTTAAATATTTTTCGAACTAGGAGTGAAGTTCACACTCATAATGTTGGATTTAAGGGTAACCTTTCAGTAAATTTATTGAGATTGAATAAAACTAGAACTAGAACGGGTTGCATTGGTATACATATTTTTAATGTATGTGAGAAATCTGAATTATAAACAATTTAAAAGCAAAATGAAAAATAATCTTTTACAAAATACATTTTATAATATTGAACATTTTTTAACAAGTGATTTTAGCCATATTTAATTTATTGTTTCTTTTTTAATTGTGTTACTTTTATATTACTTTTGTATTTTAATTTATATAATTTTTATTTCTTTTTAAACCATTATTATTGTACGGTCCCTATATGATATTGTTATTAAGATAATTTTACTTTTGTCTGTATACTATTATTCTGTCTTATACACTCTTACATATTTTTCAATAATTATTTTGTATTAACATGATGTACTTATCGGAATAATTTCCTGATTTTAATGTGTAAACACTTTGTGTAATAACAATAATAATCATAAATAAATAAATAAATAAATATACAGTGATCGTTCTTGAATGACCCAAGGATTGTATCTGCCCCAAAATCGACAGTTTGCTTGCTCACATACCCTCTTAGATGGAAATGCGCTTCGTCGCTAAATATGATATTCTTAGGAAAATCACCGTCCACTTGTTGAGTCTCCAATACCCAATCGACGAATGTCCGGCGCATTAAATGGTCATCTGGTTTCAATTCTTAGGTTAGCTGAATCTTGAATGGATGCAGATGCAAGTCTTTTTTAAAATCCGGTGCATTGTGCTTTTTGAAATGTTTAATTGCAGTTACCGACTCGACGACGCATTGAGGTTACTAGAATTTTCGCCACACTATCACTCACCGCAGCAACATTTTCGGTTAAACGGCTAGTAGGAGGCCAGCCTGTTTTTTTATTGTCTGTAACCGAAGCTGTTTGTTCAAATTGGGCAACTAATCTTTTCACAGTTTCATTCAGATTCCTTCCACCAAAAATATCACATAATTTGCTCGTACTTATAATGAATTTTCAATCTTCATTCGCTCATGCGTCATCTAGCGCTTCGTTTTATCTAATCGCAACGTGTTTACATGTGACTCTGCACAATGCTGCCAACTCTTCGGAATGAAAATGGCGCACAATTCAAATCCTGCCTTACTTTTAGAACTCCCTTTATTTGCAGATGAAAAATGCCGTATAAAGAAGTTATAAAGATTCTTACAGATCTACCATCTATTTTTCTTATACGTGTTAGAGACTATTAGAGGACATCCACTAAATTACCTCCGATTTAACCTTAAATGTGTTAAATTCTATGATTTTAAATAAGAGGCTTTACAAATCGAGACGAAACTGCAGTAATATTTACAAGCACGAAATATCAAAAACGTCTATTTCATGCAAATATCATTAGCCATTTTCATGCAGCAAGGGGCTGTTTATCTACTAAAACTGGTAAATTAATAGATAACAAGTTCATAATGAAGATGTTTTTATTTGTTACCTCTTGAAGGCGATGAACTGGAAATTAAACTAAGTTTGCTAAAAGCAAATAAATAATAACTACCGAATAGGTCCACTCTTTTCAAAGAAATAATAATTAAGAATCACATACAATTTTTATAAAACGGGATATAAAATTTTTTGAATAATATTTCTCCACAGTAATTAATTTATTTTTTACAATGTTTTAAAAATATATGAAATCATAAAATTTAATACACTTCCGATTAAACCAAAAGATGCACGATAATTGACTTAATGCTCTTTAATAGTGTCTATCTAAATATGCAAATCAAAATCATTTTTTTATAAATGTTAAAAAATTAAATGTCAATATTTTTGATTTAGGGATTCAAAAATTTGTTTGCAAACAAAATCATCTACAAAGATAAGGAAAATATTTCAATGCTGAATTGAACCTTTTATTGTCCAACACCTATGACTAAAAAATACGTCTTTTAGTTTTTAAGGAAGCACCAGTGTGAACGTAAGCGGCATACTCGGTATATGTATGTGTTTTGTCACTGAAATTATACTGCATTTAACTAGTGCTGGCAAAAACCGGAAAAAAGTGGGACCGGTTAACCGGGTTCCGTAAAAACCGATTTCAGATAAAACCGGTTAGTCGAATAGTTCCTAAAACCGAATATTCTAAAACCAGTTATTCGAATAACCCGTTACTCGAATAATGGCCAAATCCGGATATCTGAAAATCGGTGCTTTGTAAAACTGACGAGATATACGATGTTATTCACATATTCACATATTTTAAATTTAAAAGTTAAATCTAATTTTAAAAGTTAAAATGTTAAAACAGTTGCACTTTTTAGTGTGATTCTTCAATTTATTAGTTATATAAATGAATTTGGTCGTTTGGTGTATGTGGGTGTGGGTGACTGTTTTCTTTATCAGTCTGTGTCTGTGTCCCAGGCACAGAGCACCTAGAGTGTACGTTTCCTATCCCAAAGCACGGGAACCGATGAAGCCAAATTGCGGGGAAGTGGAGTGTGTGAAGTAATCTGAGCGCGCATACTTTGAGCAGGTTCGGATTAAGGCAATATTTTTATACTTATGACAATAAATAGTTATTTTTCAAGTTCAGAAAATAATATACGTAATTCGTCCTGCTTATATTAAATAAACCTACAAAATAATTTAAATATATTTATTGTCCGTTAAGTAATACTAATTTATTTAATATTTGTCTTTTAGTAGATTTCACTGAATTAAATATTTTAACTTATGATTTATTATCACATCGATATACTTTTCACATACAGTCCTCACAAGTTCTTATTCATATTTTTTTAAATAAGTTCACATTCAAAAAGTTTTTTAATACATGATATACACTTGTAACTTGAGTGTACTGTTTTTATAGGAGTTATTAAAAAAATATATTATTATTTTTTCTATTTCTTAAATTGTCATTTTTCTGAAACATAATGATAAAATTAGTTTAACTAATGCAAAATGTAACGGCATATATTTTTAATATACGAATATAAACATTAAAATTGCTAAAGCTATTATTAAGATTTTTAAAATTTGGATAAAAAATAAAATTCTAACATTACTTTAAAATCTTTATTGTCCTTTAAATATTGTAACTTTTTAGTACATGTCGTTTAGTAACTTTTAGAGAGTTAAATATTTTTGTTTCGTGATTTATTCTTATATCTACATATTTTTCGCAAATAGCTCTAATAAGTTCTAACACATGAAACACAACATTCTAACACAAGAAAATGGGTAAATAATACAATTTTATTTAATAATAATCACCTGTAATTTAACATTAACTTATGTTTATTATTGAAATTATAGGTTGAGGGTTCAATATTTACAATTATTTTTAATACCCATCACGAAAATAAACAACAATTGTGACAAAAATCTAATTGTAAATAGCCGGTTGAAAATATGAGCTTGTATATTAACATCAGTTAATAACGTGGGCACTAAAAAACATGAAGCCAACACTGGAAATAAGTGCATATGAGATGGAGAATACTGCGCGACGCCGTCGAAATGTTATAAAATATTTTTATGTTATTACTTACCTAAAGAATGAAATTTCATTACTATTGCGATCAGATCTGCTACTACAATCGTCAACGATACACTGTCCCATGATTGCACAAAGGAAAACAATATATTTAATAAAACAGTAACAATGTTGACACAGCGAATGTATAACAGCGTTTGAGAGCGCGAGGCTGACAGGGCCGAGGTTTGGCTGAAGGTTGGCTTCACCGGCTTGCCTCTACAGTTCAGTCTATTTTGTCTATGGTCCTAGGATAAAATATAAAAATAAATTGAATTTCCCTTAATAGTTCAACCCTTTTAATATGTATGTACTATGCAGCCTGTGCCAATAACTACATAACACTAAGACTATATTATGGTGTTATGTCGTAGTTATTGGCTATAAAGAAAGAATCCGATTATTCGGATGTTTGAATAGATTATCGAATAATCGGTTATTTGAATAATTGGTTATTTGAATAATCGGATATTTGAAGAATCGAATAATCGGTTTTCGGGTTTCGTAAAAATCCTAATTATCCGAAACCGGTTAACCGACTATCCAAAAAACCGATTTCAGTTGCCAGCACTACATTTAACACCACTTTAAAGTAACTACTTAAATTATTGAACATAGGAAAAGTTATAAAGTGTGACAAGTTAAAAAAAATAGCCATTTAATTCCATTCAATGAACTACAGGTATATCAGATTGAAGAATATGCTCTTAACATTTACTTTTTCGACTGTATTTCTTTTTAATTATTTAAATATAATAATCCTATTTAAATAATGCTCTATAGGTATATTACAGGTACCTGTAGATAACCATAAGTAATGTAGGTATGAGTGAGTATATTACTTCGGCGAATTAAATACAGATATGCATGAGGAAATGTGAAATAGGTGCAAACATCTGCACTTCACTTATAATACAGGTATATACTGAAACTGCTCTGACTACTTCAAAAACGTATCTCGTGACTTAACATAATTATCATTGTTGTTTTCAAAATTAAAAAATACTTACTAAATATATCTTCATTTTGTTCAAAATTAGTAAGGATTGTAAACAAAAAAGGAAACCGTCATTTGATTTCATACCAATTCTGAACGTAACAGCTACAGCCTTAATTTTAAATATTTAAAGATATTAAGTGACACCCTATTTAAAAGGGTTTGAGATGTTTGCAAATTTCTTTGTTTTTCAATATTTTTTTTCTAAAAATATGAAATTAACTGTTAATGCAAGATAGTTTAAAAATTCAAATTCTAAGGATTTATTAACCATATGAAAAAGTTAAGGGATATTTTTCCAAACTCCTGCAGCTGTCAAAATATTAACAAAATGGTAAATATATACAAAACAGATTAGTTTAACTGTAGAATAGATAAGTTATATGTTTGGTCAAAATTTTGAGCTTAACCTGAACTTGCAAAAAATATGTCATTTGAACTTGTAAACTTGACAGCAACCACTTCCAAATAGGAATCGTAGGCAAGAAATATTTGAATTGAACATTTCGACATACTTCTAATTTTCAGATTTAAATTTTGAATCCTTCACTATACAGGCTGGCCCAGTAGTAGTAAAGCACTAGGGGTTTAGGATTTTTCCCTGGCTGTCTAATGGTGACCTTGAATTTGACCTGGACCATAAGCTTCAAGGTCATATCAAGGTCACGAGAATTTCTTTAAATGAGACCCCATAATTTTGACCCCGGAAATGGAGAGAGTAGAAAATTTTACGTTTGGATATGATCTTGAAATGACCATGAAAGTCAAGATCAAGGTCAAATATCAAATATAATGGAATGTCATTGTTGGTCAATAGTGGTCACCGATGGCAACATAAGACCACAGTCGATTATTGTAGGTCACTAAAGGCAAAGGTTGGTCACTGTTGGTGGTTAGTAGTCACCAAAGGTAAAAGGCGGTCATTGAAGATCAACAGTGGTCACTGAGGGTAATAGACGGCCTTGAATGGTCAATATTAGTCATCGAGGGTAACAGAATAACCAACTTGAAATGATCGTAGGATAAGGAATTTGAGGTCAGGACGGAAGTCAAATCTAAGGTCACCGGTTTAGTGCCCATCAAGAACCCTAGAACTGTTGTGGAAAACATTTTTCCTGGCGGGTTATTCTGTCATTCCGATACCGTTGGGCCACTTTGGGACTTTTTCATATTTAACCTTGATCTTGAATTTCATGGTCATTTCAAAGGCAAAACCCAAACGAAAAATTTCCCCAATTGCCGGGGCAAAAAAAAAAAGGGGGCCTAATTAAAAAAATTCTCGTGACCTTGATATGACCTTGAAGATCACGGTCCAGGTCAAATTCAAGGTTATCATTGGATAGCCAGGGAAAAATCCTAAACTCCTACTACTTTCAACAGTCAATTCAATTTAAAGTTTTTAAGGGGATTGATATCAATATGTGTCTCTCTAATAATAAAAATTAATCTCTTTCGCGACTTTTTTAATACCTCATTTTCTTTAAAATTGTTAAATGTGATGAACTTTTTGTTGAAGACTTTAACAATATAATAATTTATTGAAATATTTTGTTAGCTGAGGTGAAATTGAATTTGAATTTTATTTCCCAACAATAATAATAATTAAATTCCTAATAATAATATTAATTAGGTATAAATATGTACTTATTTATTTTAATAAATAATTTTATTACAAAATTATAATAAAATCATTCCTCTTTAATATACGTGTGCTGTAGTTAAAATGAATTGGTCACACCTATTATAAATTTCATGCCCGAATGATGTATGAATTGTTGTGATAAATTAGATTAAAAGTGATCTCCAAAGGACATTTATTTATAGTGAATAAGTTTATATGTACAAAATATTAACAATAAATGTAATTTCATCATGTAAATGGTGCCCAAATCCAAATTGTCATCATTTCCCATGTATTTAATTTAAAATTTTCCAATAAATAAATAAATAAATTTAACATCATTGTTGTATATAACAAAAATTATTGTCCGTTTGTTTTATAATTAATTATAATTTGAAAGTGGAAACCTATTTGAATAAATCGAGAATGAAAAGTATGTGGACTGATATAAATCCATATCAAACAATAAAAAATTCTTAAATTACGTTTCGTGATAAGAATATGAAATTATACAGTCACGGATGTCAGCGAACAAATTTCATGTGATCAAGAATTATTATCAATAAAAAATAAACTTGCGTTTTATTTTTTATAAACTGAAATGAGGAGAATCAAAAATATTGTAACTAAAACTATTGCTTCATGGAAATGTTTAACTAGATTGAGAGCATCCATTATATCTTGTATATAGGTAATTTGATATAATTAATATTATTTGAATACTTCTTATTCTTCATGTTCCTGATCTATTGTGAACATTTTGTATTAATTAATTATTTTGTGGCAGTTGTGGCAGTTGCTGTCTTCTTCTTCTCCTTTTTAGTGTAGTATCTTTTCCTTTTCGAAGGTTCCATATGTTTGTAGTGAGGACGATCCACGATGTTTTAAACTTTTCTACTATTTTAATTAGTATTTCCGTCTCCCGTTACATTTGACAATACGAGAAAACGTAACCTTTAGTAGCCTAACTTTTAAATTAGAAAATATAAGCTATTTACAAGGAGGCAACATTTTCATCAATATGTTTTACGTTAATATTAACACACTTACTGAGGTTGAAACCGATAAGGTACGTCTATTTATTGATAGTGTTGTGGGATTTCGTAGGTTAATTGCTCATTTGGCCACATGGCCCCACGTTGGGTGCCGTCGTTTTGGTTGGTCTGACTAGCTTGCGGTGAAGTTAACCTACCATAATTTTCCCTTAGCATGTTTAACGGGTATTAACACAATGGGTTTGGAATGGTCATTTGGACCTGGGTCCAATTCAACCCCCGGTGCTATGACGTTGAACTCCTACTCGCTGGTGAAGGGGTTTCCAGATATCTCATTTACTTCTACTGCTTAACGTGAGACCTGGAGATAACCAACACAGGAAGCTGAGATTTACGCTCTTCCTCCATTGTGAGTTCGATCTGCTTCGGATGGATAATGGTTCGTTGTTAGCTAAAACGCACTTTGTTTTAAATGAGTGAGTTTTTATGATTTAAAAAGTTTGTGTGTAACAGGTTTATAGGTGAAACCTATATATGGTTACACAATAGTTGTGTAGCACTGTCGGGTGTGTGTCTGAATATTACTGTCTGTATGAACTGATTAAAAGCACTTGAGTTCAATAGTGTATGGCCTCCTTAGAGTACCGGTAAGGTAAGCTTTAGGAATGTAAGATCTGACTGAGAGAGTTGTGCTCATTTTGGTTGCTTATACAGTGCAAATAATTTGAGGCGAATGTTACTACTGATGCAAGAGAAAATTCACTCGTGTACACACTCTGGCCAATTCACCGTTCCTGGTTATAAAACTGCAGAAAATCAGAGTTGATGTTTGAACGCGAGTTTAGTAGAATCCGCCGGGTAGCCTACTGCAAGTTCCGGTTTAAGTACTAGAAACTTAAAGCTCGAAAAAAACTGCGTCTCAATGTGGTGGTCGTCTCTTAAGGGTTGAAGGGCTAAAAATTATTTTAATTAGTGACGACCCTAAGGTCATCTAAGGGTGTGAGTTTGAAGGTTTTAATTTTCGCCATTTTTTGGAAAGGTCGGCGAAAATTTGGCCCTCCGTGTGTTTGATAAGACATGCGTTGTTATTGTCGTCGTCTGCGGGAACGAGGGACTTTTGACTGTAATCTCTTCATCCGGGTGGCGAGGGGGGTAAATATTCGAAAGATGCATGAAACTCGTTTTCTTCCCGTGCGATCGGACGGATACAGCTCGTATTTCGCATGCATATCTGCATCATTTCGGACGTCTACGGAATTTTAGCGGCAACCAGAGCTCTTCGTCGTTGTGACAGGAGAATTTTCGAATTACCATTTGGTGAAATTCGTTATTGCTTCTGTGCCATCGGAGGAACGAAGCGCTCTGTCGCATCCGTAGCAGCATCGTTGTGAGTGTAACTAGAACGATTTTGACGACAATGCGATGTGTACGGAGCCTGGGAAATATTAGAAAGATCGGTGAAAACGTAACGATTTGCGTTCTCGGAGCGACGTAGTAGGTCGTCTGTTGTAGTTTGCGTATTGTATGACTAGATGCTATTTGGCCAGGTGCGTGATGAGTTCTCGACGCATTACTAGAATATTTGAAACATCGTTGAAATTTGTGTTTGTGTCAGTAAATTATTTTTATTTGAGCTGGACTTGCGCTACATCGTATAAATTCCTATTTTTAGGCGGGAATTGCACCTTGTTGGGTTGGATTTCTATTATTTTGGCGGAAACTGCACCATGGAGGCTCCTCTTGAAGGCTTTTTATGATTATTCGAAACATTGGTGAATTTCGTCCTGCGTACTATGACCATAGGTAATGTTTATCTTGTAATGTAATGTAATGTCGTTGATATTGTACTACTCACTGGAAGACATTTAAGTTGTCCTGCATACAAATCTTAATCATTCGCTTCCTCTTTTAATAAACTAAATTTGCAATAGAAATGAAGTCCAGGAGACTGGGGTCTCATAAGCCAGTCTAGCCTGTTAAACGAACAGCAACAAAGTTTTGATATATAACATTAAGAAAGGGGTTGAACTTCCTACTAATACTTCTTATACAAGAACTCACATCACATTCTTCCATGTAGAAGAGATGGCTATTCATGCTATAGAACAAAGTTATTGAAAACGAACGTATGAAACCAACGATTTGCTATTTGGAAATGTTTTGATAACAATAGACCTTCGAATGGTCGTGGTGGATAATGATGATCTCTATATATTTATAATATACAAAGATAGATGAGAAACAACAATTCATTCGATTTGTATCTCCCAGTAAGTAACTGAATCATTTTATATCAGTGCAGGTGTGCAAGAAGCGAAATTAGCCGCCTTACCGTTTTTGGAGCACGAGTTCTATTCAGCATTAAGTAAAAAGTAAATTTGAATTTGACACACCAATTACCAATGTTACGGTTCGATGATGTATCAATAATAATACTGATATTAAAGTGGTACTAAAAATATATACACTATGCATCTTTATTTATTGTGCTTTAGGTTGAAGGTAGTTAATTTAACATTTAAGTTATTCGGCATGTGATGTCGATGGTTCACCTGCCTTCCTTTGGACACACCGGGCATATTTAGACTTACTGCGGCCTTGTCCCTCGTCGGCTTGTTGAATTGCGGTTGGAACAAAATAATGTTTATTCGTTACATACAATGTATAATTAAACGTTCGTTTTACAATGTGTAATTTGAATATAAACACTTATATGCGACGATTTTTTATTTGGACATTATTTTTTATGATGCTTTTATCGTCCCAGAATATATTTTAAGAACGGTCGACAACGGAACGTGAAGATATGTTGATAGTTTTAGTCTCTGTTACATTTAAAAATATAATCTATAATATTCAAATAAGCGTCTTCAATATACAGGTTGTCTAGATTGAATGCGTCGTATGATCTGGATGATTATTTTTTATATATACAAGGTCTCCTAATGCATTTGCAACACCATGTGTCATAGTGATGATGAAAGAACATCAACTGCTATATTCCTTTACGAGGTAATTTTTCGTGAAATTATATTTATGCTAAACGTGAAATAGATAAATGTGAGTTCATATTGCCAGTATTACGTTACAATACAGACTAACATTGTTAGTTCTTGGTCAATTACTGTTGTATGTTTTGAAGTTTTAGAACAAAGTTGAATTCATACTTACTCATTTGCAGTTAAATATATTATATATCTAAATATTCAAAAAGCTCTTATGAAGAAAAACATTTCCAAAATTATTACCTTGTAAATTGATATCTTTGTATAGTGACCTGATGATGAGGTGTAATTTTGACTTAGAAACTAGTCGTATGTAGATATAATCAATACCTAAAATAAAGGATTGTGAGAGTTAGAAGACTTTTATATTCCCACCGGTATATTTGTGCTTTTTATATAAAATCGTAACATTTCATTTTAGTAAACTCGATATTGAAAAAAAAGTATATCGCTTGGAATATTTTAAGAGATTTATAATACATTGTCACTAGTATTGGGATGCAAACTTTGTACAATTCGCAATTCAATTAAAAAATTAGTAGAAGTACATCATGTCAAACTTTAAGTTCATTCCTTTTGAAATCACAGAATATTTAGGTATACTGTGATTGCAACAAACGTTCATAGATTCATAGAGTAGTTTATCTGATACCTAATCGCCATTTTCTAAAGAAAAACGATTTTCGTTTGTGGTTATTTTTTTTATGCATTGGTGTTAAAACTAATAGCTAGAAATGTACAAAGCTAGAGATGTACATAGATAAGATAAGAAAATTATAATTAATAGAGATACCCAAGCTAGTACAAATGTAATAAAAATGTTTATAACAAATAATGTTAACCATCATAAACTAGAATACAATCTGGAAACAGAACAGAATAAAATAAAATCGTGAGAGAGACAACTCATCATCCACCCTGTTGTGGAAATCTGCACCATAGGGCTGAACTTGATGGATGAAATTTATGGAAAAGACGGTCAATCCAATGACCAACATGTGTGCCAAACGCCGATTCAATTGACCGTGAAATTGTTGCTCCAATTATTTATTAATTAATTTTGTTTGTTTTTTCGTAACTATTTGTTTAATTACTAAACGTTAATTTTAGAAGTTAATATTGGTCCAGAGAAACGTATCGAAAAAGATAAATTTAAAAAAGCTGAAATTAAGTTGCCTTTTACAACTAACAAAGTTAAAAATTCATTTGGAGTAGATTTTGTGTAATAACCTTTCGAATGGATGTCAAATACCATCAATGTAATCAATGTGGTTGGCAGAATTGCTTTGCGCATAACGTCCTATGCAACCAACCTCTGTTTTTGGATTGTTGACATATGTGTTAATGATGCTTTTTGAAAAGAAGAACAACGATATAGCGTAATTCTTTGCATGAAACTGGAGAAAACTTTCACGAAAACGTTTCAACTTTTGAAACAAGCTTATGGAGATGATGCTCTGGGTCGTACGCAATGTTACGAATTATATTCACGATTTAAAAGTGGTCATCAGTCAATTGAGGATGCTCCTCGACTAGGAAGCCCTTCCACTTCACCTGATGACTCCCACATTCAGAGAGTCAATCACCTGGTGCGTGCAATTCGCTGATTGACTGTCACAGAAATTGCAGAAGAGGTTAGCATTTCAATTGGGTCATGCCATGAAATTTTGACTGAAAAATTAAACATGCATTGAGTTGGAGCAAAATTTGCTCTTCGTTTAGTGACCGAACAACAGAAAGATCGTGTCGGCAACTCCTTGAACAATCCAATGACGATGAAACATTCATTCAAAGAATCATAACGGGAGACGAAAACTGGGTTTATGGCTACGACATTGACATAAAAGTTCAATCACAATGGATTGGCAAAGTATCTCTGCGCCCTAAAAAAGGACGTCAGTCTCGATACAATGTCAAAGTGATGCTCACTGTTCTTTCGATTTTAATGCAATTGTGCACTTTAAATTCTTGCCTCGAGGTGAAACAGTGAACCGTGTGAACTCTCAAGGCGTTTTACAACGGTTACGTGAAAAAATCCGCAAAAAGAGATCAGAGATGTGGCGAGACAACTCATGGTTCTTGCACCATGATAATGTACCCGCATACTCACCTTTGCCAGTCCATCAGTTCTGTGCCAAAAATCAGATTACTGTCCTCCCTTACCCTCCCTACTGGCCAGATCTGACTCCTTGTAATTTTTTCTTATTTCCGAAATTAAAATTCGTGCTGAAAGGACGCCATTTTCAGATTATTGATGACATCAAAGCAAATATTATATAAAATTAATAAAGTTTCAAAAAATAAAAGTTCGGTTATTTTCTGAGCAGACCTCGTAAATAATAAAAAAGTTAGTCCATTAACTCAATAATATTATCTATATAAGAAAAAGAAATAACTAATTAGTTAAAATTAAATTACAAAAATAATTACATATTATTGCATCAGAAGTTGTGCATAGTTTTTTATTTATGACTGCTGAAACAAAAGAACGTGATTCACATTTTATTTTATTAATATTTGAAATTCCATTCTATGAAGCAGTAGGAAATACAACATCATATAGAATACAAATGAATAATATATTTCAAGTTAAAAATTTTGAATACATTTTAATTAATCTTATTAATATATGCAGACGTCTTCTCACGCTAGACCTGTGCTACAGTCAACTTAGTAGTTATTAATATCTACTGTTTCAACACTAGGTGCGTACCAGTCCTTCACAGTGCGAGAATATTTAATTACTGTTAAGATTATTGACTAGATTAGGAACTTCCACTTTAGATGCACACAAAGGCACATAACATGTGACCACATTTTATTTTTGCCATATTTCCGTTGTTCCTGGGATTCATATTTAACAGTAATTCCTTTTCAAAACCCCAAACTTCGTAGAGTGACAAAATTATTGTTATTTTGTTTTAAGAGACGGTTATGTCTTGAATATAAATGTGCCCCTTACAAGGACACTTTTGTACATATATAGATAATAGTTGCAATTGTTTTCGGAATTATTACAAGAGAAATGGAACAATGGTCGTCAAAAATGATTACCAAGAATTTTTACATGGCCTTCCCGGAATAAAGTGGAACAAATCAATAGTTCTTATTCTAATAAATATTCAAGTTAAAATATTGTTTTAAACAATTGCTTATACAAAAAGAGTGTGATATAAATAATGCTACGGTTTAATAATTAAAAAACAGTTTTATCTTATCTTTGTAATTTGTACCTTTGTATGATCGAATTTACTAAAATAAAATTGTTTATTTGGAATATTTTAAAACCGTTTTTTATTAAGAATAAATTATTTTCTTTTAGGAAATGAAAAATTCCCAAATAACTAAACAGTATTTATAGGAAATACAATTTCGAAGTATGTAGTTTGAATATACACCACAAATATTTTTTCAAGATATACAGGGTGTCCCGTTCATGTTTCAAAAAAACTTGTGTGCAAGTTCCTCATGGGAAAATAATAGGGGTAGTTCATGTAAAGTTTTTTTCTTAGACGCCCTGTTTTCGAGATACAGTGTGTTGAAGTTGTTACTTTCCAAATGGTTTTCCTTAATTATTATGTTTAAATCGCTAAAGATAAAAATGTCAAAATTTGTACACGAGTAAACATCAACTGTGCGTTAAGAATAATGTGCAAACGGTTTCTTTCTGAAGCAGTGTCGCTGATACAGGTAATTGAAGGGGTACAGTCGAAGAAAAAATATGTTAAAAGTCAAAATTGATTACATTTCTAAATGGTTCTGTAAACTTTAAAGGATACTACACAAAAAAGGTATACTTGTCGAAATTCAGTAGCATGTACCATTTTCAAGCAACTTTCTGATAGATTGAAATCATTATTTCAGAGTTTTGATTTGTAAGGAACGGGGTTTGAAAATCAGTTGGTGTATAGTACCTAATCCTCGCCTTTTTCGATATTTTGAAAAGTTTTTGATCGGCTGAGGTACCTGTCAGTGTTTGTACTTTTTAGAGAATGAGTTATGCATTTTGGGTCCTTCTAGTTGAAAATCAAAAAGACCAACCGTTTTGAAACAAGTCTGATAATTTTCTATGCGTTTTTGGTTATTTAATGTCAAATTTGGAATAACAAATAAACATTTCACTTAGATTAGATTTGAAATACTTTGAAAGTAGATGCATCAATCATTTTCATTTGGGTAATAGATCAATTTAGTTATTTCAGTTTTTAAATATGAATATGTGTAAGAATTTTTTTAAAGGAAATTCTCTAGCGAAATGTACCTACTATTCTATTTACAAAAAATTCCTTTGTTCTCAAAATTGCTTTAATACTGATTATTTTCAATTTTTCAAAATCCTATAAATCTCTTGAAACTATGAATTTAAGACCAGTGAATGTAAATTAGCAAACATCAAGTTTTTCATAGAAAAAAAGTGATAAAATGATTAAAAAATCAAACGGCTTAAATGCATCTCAAATTAATTCCACTCCAGTCATGCATATTAATTTTTTCAATTTCCTTAATATAAGATTTATCATTAAAGGTAAGTAAGTTTATAATCAACTAACCCTTGAATTATGTTTCCAGTACACTAATTTACTTATTTAGATTTATATTTATACAGAGTTTCTTAGGAAAATTGGCACACAACTCGATCATTAATTCCTGGTATAAAAACCCTTCTAATATCCTAGCGGGAAATTTTAATTGTTTTAAATAACTTTCAAACGAATTTACCTACTTCTATCTAATATGTATTTTTTATACAAAATCAATCAAAGATTTTTTGTCACTTGTGATATTCCAAAGACACAAACCAAAAACATATTTGGTACCGAAAATACAGAATATCACGAATGTTACATACTTCAAGGGTGTAAGCTAAAACCCAAATGGTGTCGATTTAACCAAACTTGCTTAAACGAAAAGTGTCGCAAAAAAATTACAGGGTGTTAAAGTTTCTTTTTTATTTCTTATTTTCTGCATACTTCATGAAGAGAAACTAAGCAACAGCAAATTTTGCTGAAATCGGTTACCTGGGTTCTGAGTTAAGGAAAAAACTAGAAATAAAAAGAGAAACTTTAACACCCTGTAACTTTGTTTTGCGACATTTTTCGTTTAAGCAAATTTGGTTAAATCGTCACCATTTGGGTTCTAGATTATACCCTTGAAATATGTAACATTCGTTAGGTGACACCCTGTAGTATATCCATAAGAGTCTGTATGAGATTTCAAACTGGCACAAGACACAAACATTTTGACGTATGTCTTCTATCTCAAAGTATTTTAAAAATATATTGTTTCATGGTACTATATCTCAGTATGTGAATATGGTAAATTTCTATTTTGGTTCTAGGAGTGTGTAATCGTTCGATATGCCAACCCTTTCCAGTGTTATAAAAAAATCTGTTATTAATTACTTGTTTCAGTTTTTAAACAATGTTGGGTCTTCTTCTTGGACATTAAGTTACCGAATTGACTACAATGATGTCGTTATGACTCATCCGGTATCTCAATAAACATTTCCATATTTGGTTGTGATTAAATAGAATTCTTTGTTCTTCTCTCTAAATGTGTGTTAATAATAATAATTTGGTTTTAATTAACATGACATGTAAAATGTATTCATTCTAGACATTTATTAATGCATATCGTCGCAATGTTTGCATTTATAAATAAACCCTTGCTGAAACACAGGAAGTGCGACAGAGCCAGTCAGATCCACGAGAAAACAGTACCATTATTTGTCAAGTAATTATTTTAAACAGTGAGCAATTCGTCCAAAATTTACGCTTCCTTTTTATAATTAGTACCTACATTTAAATAATTATGCGAGGCCCATTATCAGTGGCGTAGTCTACATACTACTCCGTATAATATTGTCGTCATTATTAATAAAAATAATGTGTACACTAGAAACCGCAACTTCTCTGGCACTTTTTTATTGTTGATTCGTTGATATGTGTAAAATACCATTTTTTACAGGATGGAGAAAAAACAACATTTTCCTATTTTTTTTTATTTAAAACTAAAGAACTGGTGAAGAACTAAAATAATAATAAAAAGCTCCTGTTGCCCTGAAATTATTAAAAAAGCGACATTCTATTACAAAGGTAGGAGATTTTAATCGTCCAAAATTAGCACATAGGAGTAATTCCTAAGAATTGTGTAAACATATAGGAGCAATTTTCTAACATTTTTTGGTATTTTGATTTAAATGTGGTACATCATACCAATCAATGAAAAACATCTTATGTGGTTTATAATATTCGTTTAAAATCTCCTATGTGGACATATCAAGTTCAAACAGTACAGAGGTTGTGAAGCTAAAATCTCTTCTATGTATTTACACAGGAGTTATTCAGAGACAAATTTAAACCAAGCAATGGCATCTACAAACTAAAAACCGATTTAAACGCTACGTAAGAGATTTTTCATGCTTAACGACGATGTATTATTAAATGAATCGTCACATCGCTACTGCGGAACTTATATTACCGGTCGTAGTGCTGGACCACAGTGCGTTTTGATGGCAGCGATGAAACAAGACGAAAAAAACGATGATGATTCAGACTTTAGTTACAAACAGGATGTACATCGAAGAGGTGTAATAGAAATTATTTGCGGTTTAGAAGCCGCTGGCTTATTACGACTTTATCAGAAAAAGTTTGGGTACGTTCTTATCATAGTGACAGAAAGTCAAGTAAACGTCGCAACTGGTTGTGGAAGTATCCGACAACGTGACCGGTGTTATTTAATCCTGTACATCTTTACCATCCCTCGCAACCAATCGCATTAAAATGCTCCTATCAAAACGCACAATGTGGTCTAGCATTTAATATGTATATGACAAAAATACCACCAAGTGAATTTAGTTGCATTCACCAAGTTTTTTTGCAACACTATAATATAAAAGTTGAATTTTGATACATATTTACTTTGTTTTCAAGAAGTTCTAAATCAAAAGCTACTTAGAAAAAAAGATAATATTCCCAGTAACATTGCATACATTTTAGGTATAGGTAAATAGTGTTTCGGTGCAAACATATAAATTCTAGTATAGAACTGTCTCACTGTTTTTAATAAATTCTCGCAAGGTGACCTGATTATGTTATCATAACGTCATGCTAACGTCATACATGATTAAAACGAACTATTCTTAGAATAAAGTTTTCAACAGGTAGGTACTTGGTTTTCTCTTAGAATATATTACATAAATCGCAATTAAAAGTACATTTATGTAACTTGCTGTTCAACAGTTCAACAACTAAATACCATTAAATATCGGGTGACTTTTCTAATCTGAATATCTAAAAAAAACCTCTACAAAAAATATGCCCATAATAAAAAATTTAATCATTCCGGGAAGTAATTACATTACCTACTACTAAAATTAGTCCTCCACCACCCCCTCTTTATAGGTGGTGCGGGGGTAAACGTGTGTAATCTTAAATAGGAACCCTTATTTTTTATTGTAGATTCGAATTTTACGACTAAAAGTACGTAGGATTTATGTGCAAAACTTTTCATTTTTCAATTTTTTTCGATTTCTCCTACTCAGAACCTATACATACGATTCGGAAAATGAATTGCCAAAATTACTGGAAGACTTGAAGTGAAACAGAACATGTGTGGTTTCAACATTATGGCTATTCGGTAATAGCACGTGATATACTTGATCGGTAAATCTGGTCCGGTAAATTTGCCTACTAGATCATCAGATCTTAATTCGCCAGATTTCTTTTTGTGGAGCTATCTCAAAATCAAAGTTTGCAAACAACAACCCACAACAAATGAGAATATGATTGAGCTAATTAGAAATGCTTGTGCAGAATTTCAAGCATACATACTTCAGTTGTATAGTTATTTGAAATGCGGAATAATAAGTGCGTTGAAATATAAGTCATCATTTGGACCACTTTTTTTAATTGAAAGAGGAGGCGAGGCGACTCATGTAAATCAAGCACTCTGGCAAGTGAGAGGCAAAGAGACTCACAAAAATCAAGTATCCTGATTGGTGACAAACGTACTCACCTAAATCAAGCATCTTGATACGTAAGAGGCGAAGAGACTTACGTTAATCAAGCACTGCAAATAGAAAACTACTACGTCCACATCGTTGTTCCTGGGTTACGCTAAAAGTAGCCATTTACATTTCTGCAAATAACAATTTCCCAGTTATTCAAAATTTGCAAATTGAATAAGCTTTTTTGAAGATGAGTTACGAGTATTTACATAAAACGGGGTATTTATTATTGCAAACGTATTGCAAAATCATATTCATAGGCGAAATGAATTTTGTCGATTACAGCGCCATCTATCATGAATCGGAAAAACATGTTTCAGATAGATCCTATGTACCTTTGGTCGTAGAATCCGTATCTGCAATTAAAAATATGGATTCCTATTTAAGATTTAAAGTTACCTCATTTCCCACGTACAAGGAAGATAGAGGAGAACTAATTTTAGCACTAATGTATTTCGTAAACGTATTGATTAAATTTTGATTAAGAGTAAGCCGTACTTCTTTGTAGAAGTGACACCGAAAAATTTTAAAATTTAGTATGTTATAAGTTACTAACAATTTACTACGGACTACTCAACGAACAAGAGGGACAGTGATTTTATTTCCTGCATGTTGACAATTAAATTCCGGTAAAATTATTACTATAATTATTATAAGATCAAGATTACATTAAAACAACGTTCTGTTTCATTGACTGTGATTGGTGTAATTTTTCATGAGATTTGGATCCTTTGACGCACTTTGGCACTCAAAGAATTGGTTTCAACTGACTCTAGAATGTTTTGCACTGAGGTTTTAATGATTATAATCGTTATTTGAGGCCTCCGTAGCGCGCCTATAAGCTTTAGGAGCTTCTTTCACTGTCCCTTGTACAAGGCTTTAGAGCTGTTGTCTACAGCGCCTAGGCAGGCAGCTTGAGGAGCTGTGTGAGCTTTGAGCTAGTGTGGATATTTTTCTGAGAGAATATAACTCAAATATGAAATTTTTATAATTTTATGCTTTCTTGTTGGCTTTTTGAGCATGTTACAGTATGTTTGACAATAGATATTGGTTATATACATTTGCATATAGAATAATTGTAAAATTTTGATCGTGCTGCAGGCACTGGCCATATTATATGTATATCTGCTGATGTTCAGGGTCAACTTTCCATCACAGGCAGTGGCATCTCCGCTTAGTCCGGTTTAGTGAGCTCCATTGCCACTTCCCAGGTTTACTATCCTGTCTCTAAAATATGACAGCCTTCTGGTTGGCCTCTATTTTTTTAAGGTTTCTATTGACTTCTATTAGGTCTGAATTTCATGGAATCCGGAAAATTTTTTGTTTCCGAAATTCGGACCTAAAACGGCTTACGGCCCTCATTTTGCCCTGTTGGGGAGATGGACTGCTGGGTTGGGATGGTTTTGGCTACATGGAGCGACGACGGGAACTTTGGAAAGATGGGTGAAAAATTTCCTGTGCCCCTTCATCCTCGATATACAGCATTGATCTGTGATAATATCGGCCGCTATGCGTGGAGCCGTGAATTTTGGAAAGTGAGGTGAAAAATGTCTCCAGGTCTTTTAAGACGTCGCCGTCGTTCTTGGCTCTAGCTACGGTCGATTTTACATGGGCTTTTTTCCAGCTTTGTTGTCCTGAATAGAAAGTGTGGTGAATTTTTGAAGATTCTTAAGCCGGCTACATAGGCTGCCGTCAAGTATGCACCATACCAGCCGCAGTAAACAGTCTTGCTTTAATTCCATCTCCTACAACAGCCAAATCGATTGGCATAACATGACGCAACCATCAAAATCGATCAGAAAATAAAAATTCAATAGGTCATAAAATATACATATCTTGGGGTAATAGAATTAAAATGTAAATTTCCATAGAGTACGTTCCAATAATAAATATAGTTGATGACTTCTAATTAAATCAACTCATTTTAGTTATATTGTTTTTTATCGCACTGTACCTATTCGACAAATCTTTCTTGCAGCATATATTGCAATGTTATATTCGTTGAAGAACGTATAGAACTTTCCCCTAAAAGGTGATATAGTTCGGTATATTTTCTAAAGCAGCGGAAATGAAATTTCAGAACGTACCATTTTAAAATTTTCTTAAGTTTTCTTAAGTTTGCTAATTAATCCTGAAAATTTGTAAAATTCCACTTGTGGAAGAAATACTATTACATGACATAGACCTTTATCATTAAACAACTTTCTTCAAAATTTCATGAAATAGTCTATAATGATGACGATTGGACAATTTCCGAGCTAGTTGCCACGTCTTCGGTTTAGATTTAGTGAAGCTTCGAGACACATCGCTCTTTTCTTCAGAGGACACTTTGAAAGTATTTAACTTTCAGATGGCGTGAAAACCCTGGAAATTCTTCAACATTGACAGCTGCCACAGAATACTGCAAACCAAAGCTATAAACGATGACATTTGGACAAATATTGTCTGTTGTCTAACTACGCTGTTATAGTTTTAAATACTTAATCACATGAGTACCTACCTCGACCTTCAGTGGAGTGACTTGCAATATTCTAATGAAGTCATGATCAAGGCAGCAGAAATTAATCACCTTAATATATAACTTGTATTTTTTCAGTTAAAATATTACATTAAATTATAAGTAAAATATTGTTTTAGTAATTTTGTATTTAGTTTTTTATGCGACTGCCTTGCAAAAGGGGGTTTTGCGCACGGAAAACACGTTCTGAAAACGGTACTTTGCACACGCCGTGTGCTAAACATTTTGCACATGGTTATGTCATCTTTGCACACGCGTCTCCAGATTGTGATTTTTGTTTGATGTTGTCACCCAAATTATGCAATGTTTCAAGTTGGCTGAGTTTCATAGCAACCGTCACGGCTCTTTTATTTTGTTGATTATATACTTCAAAAATTGTTGAATTCCCGAAGTTTGGGTGTGAAAATGTGTGATTCTGAAGAGATTTTACTGAAAGCAAGCGAAATATGTTCGGAACTGCTGCCCACAAAATCCAGAAGAAGGTATGAAGCTGAGTTAAGCCGATTTATGGACTGGCGACTAGCCAAAAATGTCCAAACTTTCTCAGAAAACGCAGTAATAGTGTATTTTGAAGAACTATCTAAGAGATATAAATCTTCGACGTTGTGGACGATTTTTTCGATGCTCAAGTCAACGTTAAGTGCCAATCACAACGTAGATCTTGGAAGCTATAAAAAGTTGCAAGCGCTAATCAAACGAAAATCCAAAAACTACGTCCCAAAGAAGTCCCAAATCCTCACAGAAGATGATTTTTGCCGGTTTTTGACGAAAGCATCAGACGACAAATATTTACTTATCAAGGCGGTGGTGGCAGTTGGACTATCTGGGGCATGTCGAAGGGAGGAATTATGTTATCTCAAAATAGAAGACACCAAAGATTTCGGCAGTGCTATGCTGATTAAACTGAGAAATACAAAAACAAAGATACCAAGGTGTTTTACAATTACAGGAAACCTTTACACTATCTTAAAAAAGTACTGTGCTCTTCGTCCTCCTAATCTGAAGACAGGTAGGTTTTTTTTAAACTATCAAAACGGAAAATGTTCAAGCCAAAATCAACAAAATTGGAAACATGGCTAGGGAAATCGCCAAGTTTTTGATGCTAGAGAATCCAGAAAGTTACACGGGACATTGTTTTCGGCGTTCATCGGCCACAATTTTAGTCAATTCTGGCTCAAATCTGCTTGCCCTCAAACGCCATGGAGGGTGGAAATCCAGTACAGTTGCCGAAGGCTACGTTGATGACTGTTTGAGAAATAAAATGGAAGTTTCGAAAAAGATAGAGTCTTCAGTGTCTTCTGCTGTCACAGAACCAGAACAACGATCGTCTACTGGAATTCAACAAGAAAACAACGACCACACGCTGAAAAACTGCACTAAAAACACGACACCAAAAATATTCTCTATTACCGAAAACAAAGTGCACAATAATACTGCTATTCCCAGCCTTGAAGGAATGTTCAAATGTTACCATAAATATTAAATATTAGTTTCTTTTGTTAATGCGTTAGCAATTTTCTTAATAAAAACGATTTAAATTAAAATTTGTTTTTTGTGGTCTCTGTTTGCAGTCGTATAAAAAGTATCGTAAAAAACTCGTTTGAAAACCTCTTTGCACACTCGCTCGACTTGTGTCTCCAATATGTCTCGCTCGTGTGCAAAGAGTCGTTTTCAAACCTTGTTGTTTAATATATTATTGTAGTATCGAAAATTAGTAACAGAGGATCTTCTATTCCATTTACTTAGAATAGAACTCAATCTTACCAACCTAAATATTAAAAATTTTCTAAGCGCTTGTGTGTTTACTTTTTAACGTAGAACTTTATGTTAGAAAATGGTATCTACTATTTAATACAATGGTTCTCCGACATTCCATGCTTTTATAAAAAATGCAGAGGAAAAATGTTTCTTTACTTTTGCAGTGATGTATTCACTATGATTGCAATCAGTGTCTTCATTGATTGTGAATACAGAGTTTATGATTGACCTTTTTGTTTTTTCTTTTGGAAATGTTAAAATAACCATTGGAATAAAAGCAATGCAAATTTTAAGATAATAATTTGTTCCAAAAGGATCTTATTCTTCTTAGAAGAAATAAGTTAATATAATAATACATATAATAATATTTATCGTTTATACGACTATTTACCTAAGAAATAGAACTAAAGACTTTAATCTTCTGGTTCGGTTTTAATAAGAAGAAATCGATAGCCATTAAGCGTAGACCTGCTGAGTCACGTCTAGTAAGGCCGAGTGATGAAAGAAATTCAGCGAGAATTAATTTGTTGGAGAAAGCATAGAAAATCTAGATCATATTACTATCTTAAAGAAGTGCTTTATACAACTTCAAGGCTATAAAATTATTAATATCAAATAATACTTACCATAATATATCTTATATTAATAACTGAAACGTTGTTTATCATCTGTCACCCTATTAATATGAAATACTTGGAATCATTAAATTTTACCGTTTCAACCTTAAAAAACCCTTTAATGCCTCCTCATTTTTAGAACTAGGATTGTTTTAGCACCAGGCAAAAACTGATTTGAAGTTTCGTTGAATCTTTCTTTTGTGAATTATTTATAACTGCAGCAGATTTTTTTAGAAGTTGACTAGCTCTTCGCTTATTTTTGATATGTGTAAAAACTTTTGTATACATAACATGAAACTTTCAAATTAAAACTTATTTTGTGCCAATAGCTAAAATAATCAGAGAGGTGTGTCGCATTGGAACTAACTTTATATTTGAGAGAAGGAATAATATGTCTTTATAACAGTAACTCATTATCTTCATGAATATTTTGTATATTTGTAGCCTTTTTCATAAATAAATAAAATAGAAAAATTGATCGAATTTGTAGCAGTTGGAGTAAGGAATCTGCATACCACATCCTCCGCTTTTGCCTGTTGATAAGCATAATATTCTACATATCAGGAAATGCCCTAACATATAAACACGTAAATAACAAAATAATTGGTAGATTGTAATGAAAGGTTTTCATTTTTAGAATACAATTTTCAAACGTCTGTGCATACAATACTGTGAATTATATAACTTTTTTGATATAGGTACTTTTTATTTGATTTAGTTTAACCAAAGCTATTTAAGCGTCATTCTTCAGAGAAGAGAAAAGATGAAAATCAGACGGTGCCAGGTCAAGGCTGTGGTTGATTATGTACCAACCGAATGAATCCAAGAGTTGCTTTGTGGCGTTAGCGGTGAGGAGACGTGCACTGTTATGCAACACACTCCCTTCGTTAACATTGATACAGAAGAGATTTGGAAACATTGCGTTCATCTCGTCCAAAGTTAATCGACATTCACGATTGGAGGATGCCTACTTCTTTGTTCATCATCAACATTCATTCAGCCAGCTTTATACTCACGACACCACTTGTGCATATTAGTACGATTCATCGCACCATCTCCATAAACAGACGCCTTTGCCTTTGCAAGAAGAAACCGGATTATGCTCTTCACCTCGCAGCTGGCGAAATTCGAAATACCGGCACTCATTTCAACACGCCACTACAACAACAGTTCTCAACTGACTGAGACAAATAAGCGCGCATTCTGCTCCCAACACCTCAGCCTTGAATGCAGTGTTGCCAACTTTGTCGAAAACAAAAACTACAGAGTAACAGTCTCAGTACTCTTACTTTGTGGATAAGCCTCGTATGTGAGAGCATTGGACGCTACTACCTAATATGGGTCTAGCTTTAGAGTGCATTTTAGTTCACATGAAATGTCCGTTATTACTTCTAAAATTGTTGAAGTTTTACGACATGGTTTTTAGTGGATTAACTTGTACGGAAATGAGAAAATGATCATGGATAAATAAAACTTAAACATAAGGTTTAAATATTTTATATATCACACAAAGAGCATATACATACATCAAATTTTATTTACAAGTTTGAAAGTTTATTAATTACACTATGTTGAGTACATTTTGCGTGAATCAAAAAAATCGATTCATATACAAACACAGTATTTGTTTGAAATAATAAACAATAAATTAGATCGATTAGTTAACAAAATACTGTATATAAACATGGCTTTTGGAATGCCCTCTATTTAATCAAAAACGACCGGTTTAATATATGAATAAAAACTTAAAAACGAATTTGTACTGTAAACTGAAATCATTTAATTACTCAATAAGATAGTCTTGCTCAATAAGATAATTTATCAATTAAATACGGGGCATACAAATTTAAACTAGATTTAGTAATAAATATGTTTATGCACATAATTTATAAACTGTAAGATAATAAAAATTGGTCGGCTTTCTCCGTATGAGGCTTTCCACCTACAGGAAAATTTTTGAAAATTTTTCTCATATAACATAAAGAATAAAATGCTTGCAAATAGTTTGATGTAAAACAGTATTTAAAGTATTTGTCAATAGTAAATATTTTGTCTTTCATTAAAAGTATTATAACAGGAGGTAACAAAAATTACGTACCTACATGAAATTTGCTACGAATTGTTAATTTTGAGAATAACTGTTACTAGTTCGGTTACTGTAGCTAAAAGCATTATTTATCATTTTAAATTTGGTAGAAAACCCCATTCACATAGTTTTTATGTACAATATGTGCAGTCTATGTAACCTGATATCGAGCGACCCTTTAGAATTTTGAGTTGTTCTACGAGTAACACGCAAGCGAATATAATTTAAAAAATTCTAACCGGCCCCTCACAAAAGTATCAGCATATACTTCGTCTTTCACATATATACCCATATAAATATTTTATAATAACGTGAAGATTGCACATTGTCTTTAAAATTTTCTATTTACATTGTCACTTGTATTAAAAATTATTTAAAACAAACTAACATCTATTTACAATACATTACAAACGTTCTTTGTACTTAATTATACATCAAAGCTGGTCACCAACTCGCTGGATCTAGTATTCTACAATATACATAAATACAAATATGCAGTGAAATGTTGACCAGTTCTGTATGATCACGTATAAATTTATAACCCTTAAGACTATATCTACAAAGTTTCATTATAAATAAATTCCTTAGAAGACGCATAAATCGCCTTATCACGTGTATTCGGACCGCCATCCAGTCTGAAAATAAAGAAAAGTGTTCAAAATATATTGTATGTTCCTCGGCAACAAAGTTTTAATCAGATATTACAAATAATTCTTTTGGTTAACTTTTTCTTATTAGAAACACCATGTATACAATAATTTTCTCTAGGTATATCGTTTGGCTATCACGAAAATTGCGAATTTGGATATTTGTTTTTAATGGGAGAGAGCTTTTTTTGAAATTTAAAAATTCAAACGAAAATTACACGTATTGTCAAATTGATTGTCACTCGAAAGAAGTTTTATTGCTCTATCAGATTCCGTTTTGGTTGTTTTGATAGATTTAATCTTTGTAAACTTTCATTCATTTTAAATGAAATTTCATTTTGATAAAATTGATCAATTTCGGACTTGCTTTATTTTGTTTTCAATCGAAACGAGGAAAACGATAAAGCCGTTCAAGCTGCTCGGGAAAGTGTCGTATATGGTGATAATGCGATTAATGAACAAACGGTCTGTCGATGGTAAAAACCTAAATCGCTCCGGACGCCCTGTTGAATTTGATGAAGAGCAATTGAATTGACTCCTTCATGAAAATCCAAGACAATCAACAAGGGAATTGTCTGAGAAGATGGGATATAATCACAAAACAGCAGTAAACCATCTGCATTCGATGGGAAAAATTCAAAGGTTCAGTGCTTGGGTCCCACATATTTTGAACGAAACCAATAAGAATCAATGCTCTGCAATTGCTGCTGGTTTGCTCCATCATCATCGATCGACAAGTCATCATAAGGAACGTTTTCTTTATCGTATTGTCACTGGTGATGAAAAATGATGTCTGTACGTGAACTTGAAACAGCAGAAAGAATGGTTAAGCCCCAAAAAACAAGCAACTCCGTGAACAAGAGCAAAACTTCATCCCCGAAAGACAATGTTATGCGTTTGTTGGGATTAGAAACTAAATCTTTGTTACGAACTTTTACCAAACCGTCAACGCAGAACACTATGTTCAATAACTACACCGACTCAATCCGGCTATTGAACGAAAAAAAAACTGACAGGAGATACGACGTTCTTTTGCAACATAACAATACGCGACCACATATCGCCAATACGACTATGACCAAAACGGCAATTCGGGAGTTGAATTGGGACGTTCTGCCCCACCCGTGTTACTTTTTCTATCTCGTGCCTTCTGATTTTCACCTCTTCTGTCCTTGCTCCTTGTCAAACTACTAAAACTATGGTTTGTTAGAGCTGTAGACGACGCAAAGCAGACAGTCAGTTGTGCGCATCGGACTTACGTTGGAATCTAGAACACAAGAAGATGCGTAGCCAGTTTGTTAGATTCTGCTCAGGTAGACTCACGGTAAGCAGAAAATTATGTGCGTCGTCGGTTCAGTCGAAATCAAATTCGATTTGATTTCAACGCTGTCGTTCAATTGAGCTCACAGCGTACAGCGTTTATTTTTAACGAATTTTAAAATGGCAACCAAGTTTTCACTACAAGAAGACGAGAAATTGATCGACATACGATCTTCACATTTATTTTGACGACAACTAATTAAATTCAAAAGAAGATCTTCTTCATGTTCTTCTTCTTCAATAAGTATTGTCAGCAAGAAATGTTCAGTCATTGTCATGATAGAAATAAATTTTGCCAAAGTAATTTTCGTCTGCATTTACCAGCATCCAATCACAAGCACTAAATCTAACAAAACACTCCTCCTTCAAAACCGATAAAGTTAAACGCTATAGATTCTGCTAACCGCGTATGTCGTCTGCGATGCACAGCTCTAACAAACCAAAGCTTGGTTTGTTAGATTTAGTGCTTGTGATTGTATGCTGATAAGTGCAGATAAAAATATTTATTATTATTTTGGCAAAACTTTTTTTTTTCATGACAATGGCTGAACATTTTTTGCTACAATACTTCTTGAGAAAGAACATGAAAAAAGATTTTTTAATTAGTTGTCGACGTCAAAATAAAATTGAACAAACTGCGTTGAAATCAAATCGAATTTGATTTCGACTGAACCGACGACGCACATAATTTTCTGCCTACCGTGAGTCCACCTAAGCAGACTAACAAACTAGCTACGCATCTTCTTGTGTTCTAGATTCCAACGTAAGTCCGACGCGCACAACTGACTGTCTAAGGTTATAAATAACTGGACAAAAGTGGACGTTACTCCTTATTTCCCAACCCAATAGTAACTCCATCAAATCTAAATATGACCGCACTTTCAGTATTTACTTAATCTTTTTTTGTGACACATCATTCACTAATAAGTGTTATGAAAATTTACAAACTTTTTGCATGTTTCCAATGGTAATCACACATAAAACAAAACATATAAATTAATTGAATATACCTTTCTCGTTGTGTATGTAGAATTACACACATATTAGTGTATATTTTCTTTTTGTACTTTGTACCGTTACATTTTAGAATATGTTACACCTAATATGTGTTGTGTTTTTACTACATCTGATGTAAATATATGAATAAAAGTGTTTGACTCAACCAATCAGATTTGCCGTGCTGTGACAAAACCGCCAGGTATTGGGAAAAAATGCATTCTGAGATAATTGACTTTAAAATATAAATATTTAGCAAAAAAATTTCAAATTTTGGTAGGAGCTTCTTAGGACCTCAGTTTGACCAGTTTACATACTTCTAATACACCATGGAATAAAAGCAATATTTGAAGAAATATGAGACACATTGATTTTCCTCTGTGACATTTTATAATGTGTAACTTGTTTGTTTTTTTGCATAGTTAATATTTTTTCTCATATACGGCTAAGGAATATCACTATAATGTCTTTTACAGTAAAACTATTTTCATGCCTTAACAACTTCTCATAAGACTGTTTTCGTCAACAGTGCAATAAATAATCAAACCGTAATATAATTCTCACATTAAACCAGTAGGAGCGAGTAGAGGGTTGTTAGTACAACAATGTCCCATACATTTGGCAAATACGAGGTCTGTTCATAAAATAACCGAACTTTATTTTTTTAAACTTTATTATTAATTTTATACATTATTGGCCCTCGTCTCTTCGCCTATTCACACACTTTTCCCAGCGTTGTTTCCAATTCGGGAAGCAGTCCTGGATTGCTTTATTTGAAGCAGCCTTTAAAGTATGTGAAGAATTTGCATTGATGTCATCAATGTCTAAAAATAACGTCCTTTCAGCACTGGTTTTAATTTCGGAAATAAGAAAAAATCGCTAGGAGCCACGTCTGGCGAGTAAGGAGGGTGAGGGAGAATAGTAATCTGATTGTTGGTACAAAACTGACGAATTGACAAAGCTGAGTGTGTGGGCGCATTATCTTGGTGCAAGAGCCATTATTTGTCGCCACAACTCTGGTCCATTTTTGTGGATTTTGTTGTAAATCGCTTTGATAGTACACACTGTTTCACCTCAAGGCAAGAATTCAAAATGCATCACTTTGACATTGGATCAAAACTGACGTGCTTTCTTGGGTTGTGGAGATTCTTTGCCAATCCATTGTGGTGATTGAACTTTTGTCTCAATGTCTTAGCCGTAAACCCAGCTTTCGTCTCAAGTTATGATCCTTTGAATGTTTGATCGTCATTGGATGTTCAAGGAGTTGCCTACAAACGTCCACACACAGTCATCAAAGGAAGAATACATTTTGCTACAACTCGACGCATGTTCAATTTTTCAGTCAAAATTTCATAGCAAGACCCAATTGAGATGCTAACTTCTCCAATTCCTCTGGCAGTCAATCGGCGATTTGCATACACCAGATCTTAGACTTTTTGAACGTGGGAGTGATTAGTTGAAGTCAAAGGCCTTCCTGGTCGAGGATCATCTTCATTTGACTATCGACCACTTTTAAATCGTGAAAACCATTCATAACAAACCAGAGCATCATTTCTGTAAGCTTGTTTCAAAAGTTGAAACGATTCCGTGAAAGTTTTCCCCAATATCACGCATTGTTGTTCCAGAAAACCGCATATTTCCAAAATCACTTAAATACGTTGCATTCAAATAACAATATCACTAAAACTAAATGAGACATAAACAATCCAAGAACACGTGGTTACAGAGAAGATTATGTACATCACGCAATGCTGCCAACGCACACATCACTAAATATATTCATTAGCGCATAATTAAAAAAGTTCTGTTATTGTCTGAACAGACCTCGTACATATAAATAATTATAAATAAGTACTGATGTAAGTAAATAATATAACTGCGTAAATTTAACGTTATTAGAGAGTATGAGAGACATACAATATTAATCATATCGATCTTTGACTAACTTTTATAAACAAGTATCAAGATTGTAACTTACTATTGTTGTCCTGTTGGATATATTATTTTACTACAGTATATTTTGTTTTCAGGTTAATATTCTCAAACGAAATGGCCATTACCATAAAAATATGTAGTTCAAAGCTTCCACCTCAAAATACAGCTTGATACAGAAACTAGGGCAAAATCCTCGTCGAGAGAAAAAGTTTTCAAATGAGAGAATGACCTTAGTAAATATTTTCAGGGAAATAAATGAAGAAAACATATTCTTAGTAGAAATATTATAATGTCCACAGATTGATTTCCTTTTTAAAAATACTATGTAAGTAATTTTCCTGTTTCTTACGCTTAGTAAAATTACACACTAGGTGTCGTAAATATATACACATATCACTTTTCATAATGCCAGTTTTTGCGCATGCTCAATCAAGACGTAAACAAAATACACTATTTCTCAAAATGTCAATATGATTAACTTAACCAACGCAAGTTTAAAACAAAATAAACGTATGAAACCGATGAAGTCACAACGCCATGGAAAAAGACGGAAAAACTTTATATTGCAAGTTAAATTGCTAGGCTAATATTAAAAAGATGCATGTGGCAAGAAATCTATAAGCTCAATTCAAATAAAATATTTTAGATCGAATTAGCACTGATATGAATTAAACTGAAATAGACATACCATGCCATTTGATGTAAGTCCTAAACCAGCAGCACTCAAAGAACTCATATGATGATGATATGATGCCGTAGGTGGTGGTGCAGGAGGTGGTGGTCCCGACACAAATCCCTGGGGATGAGTGCTATGTTGGTACCAATGACTCATAGCATGATGCGGATGAAGGGCAGCATTTAGATGCGGATGGCCACCACCCATGCCACCACCAAATCCTCCAGCACCGAATCCACCCTTAGTACTATCCAAGGGCTTCATCATGTCACCCATCATGCCGCCTAGTGACAGGCATGAACCTCCACTCTTTTTTTTCTTGCTTTTAGAGGATAACTTACGATTTCGCGTTTGAATGCCTTCTTTCTTCATAGTTAACGGCCTGTTAACCTGAAACAAAAGAATAAACGTTTTTTAGTGACAAGGAAATTAATTGTAAATAAAAGAGTGAGAAAAGTACCTAATGTTTATAGTGGTGTATTCCTTCTGCCGAAAACTTGATTTATTGCTACTATTTCTTCTCTGTTTGGAACAAGTTATTGCAAGAGAAAGAAGAGGATCGAAATAAATTTACGTAACATTAAAATCGATCAATTAAACTCGTACTACTGAGCAAAGCTCCAGGCTATGAGTTGAGCTATTTCCAATTATTATAAATCATAATATCTGGTTATTAGGAAGACGGGGTTCTGCTAAAGCTACCGTACACATCTAATGAATCCGTAGTAAGCTTATTTAATAAGTAAAGATACACAATAAATGTTTTAAAGTTAAAATAATCAGTAGACATTTGAGTATTCAAGTGATATAGGTTTATTAAAATATATAAATTAAAACATATTTTAAAACGTATACAGGGTATTTCCTAAATAACATAGGCCCACAAACAGAAATCGAAAAGTCCTTTTTCCCAGACTAGGTGAGCTTTATGTTTTGAGGTCGCTGATCACGATCCCGGTGTCCATATGACCCCATCACGTCTAGATCAAGGTCAAATGAAGGTCAACTGATACAGCCGAGAAATCAAAAGAATTTGACCTCTACATGACCTGCAAATTATTGCGGTTTCCTTTTAAGCTAAATAATAAAAATAATAATTGCAAAAAATTCCTACTTACATGAAAAAACCAAAGAGGCGTTCGTATTTATAAATTACCTGGAGAACGTGAGCAGGAAAGATATTACCAAAGGATATAACACAAATTTACATTATATCTCTCCTACTATTAAATATAAATCCATCAGACCCCTTTCATTGAAATTTAACTGTAAGGGTGCTTTATTAGAAAAAGTTCCTATGTTATCTGAAAAAATATGTCTGGCAATAATGCAACTGTTTTCATTGAAACCACCTTGCCTTAGATGTCAAATTTGAAAGACAAAAAAATAAATAAATGTAAATGAAACTGGAATAAATCGCATTTCTTATCACATCCATAAATAATTTAGTCTTTATTTATCGTTGGAAGAGTTTACTTCGAGTAATTTTAACTATAGGCAGACGCTTGACAAGGCAGCTTTATAAAATAAGGGCAAATAATTAGCTGGTAGCGGAATCGTGACCAACTACCTTCAACCCAGTGGGAGACTGTCTGTTCATTTAAGAAAGGAAGCATAACACTTCTAGAGGTAGCCTAATTAACTATATTAAAATGAAATAGTTCTCAATCGCTCCATTTTAACTAGTGCCTGCCATAATTTATAGCGTAGGTATCTTGTCAGTATACTTTTCTAAAGCAGCAAAGAATTAAGAACTTAATCTAATTCCTGTTAAGTGAAATATTATATCAGGAACAACAACAGAGTAGTTATTTCATGATATATGACTATGACTCACGTGTACTCTTTTAATTTTTTAATAACATATTTTTTGTACTTTAAAAAAAATTAAAGCTGACTAGAAAACAACTTAAAATTATTTTTATTAAAATAACATTACAATCTGCAAGTTTTTAAGATTTTGTAACTTAAGTTATGAGCCAACGACGTAAAATTAAAAAAAATGGTCATCTAGGAAATGTGGAATACAAAAATAAATCTAGAAAGATTTTTTTGTTGAAATGACTTGAAATTTAGAAATTACAAAACAGGGACAGTTTCAAAGTGAAGAGTTTTCCATTATAATCCTCTCAAATAACTCAATAACACTTTTAAAGGTACAAGATTTACAAAACTTATTAAACCTAAGACGTTAGTTTACAAAACTTATTAAACTTAAGATGTCCCTATAGATATCTCACGACTTGAAATCCTTATAAACTGTCAATTTAATTTAGTAAGAATGATTCTAATTGGTTTTCATGCATTTTTTTCCTTTTTATTAACGCGCTGAAATTCTCAAAACGCATTTTTTCCTCAGACCATGTGTAATGCTATTAAATTAAAAACATACGAATTTTATTCTCTATTATATCTAATAAATATTGCACACCCTACAAAAAATATTCAGAGCAATTTATTCGCGTTTACAACGGCACTATGCTGACGATGCGACTGACCGGAAGACTGGCGAATTTGTTTCAGCTATTGCCGTTTCCGGAGTCACTTAGTAATGATGGGAAAAGTTCCAGGTCATTGCTTTCCCGTTATAGAGGGATTATCCCCACGAAACTGCAGAGAGCGTCTTCGTTTAAAATCGCACTCTTTTTTCTCTTGCCATTTGGTCTGAATTAACTATTAGGATAGTTCAGTACATGAACAATTTGAATTTGTAACATATGTAATAAAAAAAATTGTATATTATTTTTAGCGTAAAAGATTTTTCGTTAAAGTATGTAACAACAGTAATAAAATCGTAATTTTTCAATTATCTGTTTATACAAATACATACCCAAGGGTTATTTTTAAAAATATATTTTCCATAATTTAAATAAAAAAGATTAACGTATGCTATACTAATTTGATTTTTTTTAATCAAAGCCAATCGAGTTTTCAAACTGCACTTAAATTCTTGCAAACACTACCACCGGGCAGCTCCTGAACTCTATTGTATGTGCACACTTATCAGTGTTGCCTATTCTTTTTTTTAAACCAATTGTATGAAACGAATGAAGTGGTAGAGAGTGAAACTGCAATGGAAAATAATTTTAAAAAAAACAGAATGCTTGTGTAAGACTTCCACTTGTCCATAATCACATTAAAAAAAATTTTGCGGATGTTTTTAAAAAATATGTTTTTTATTGATTGTTAACTAATATTAGTATGTCCATGGTATAATCGAGAAAGATGAAATTTAAGAAGAATACATGCCGGAGATCCCAATTGAGTTTGCGTTAGCGGTTAGTGTGCGATTGTTTGTAAGCCTGTCCAGGAACAGGGTATAAAAATTACGAGAAAAAGATTTAAAGAAAATCAGTTTTTACGATGGGATTTTAGAAAATAAACCTCAGATATGAGTATATATTTATAAATATCAAAGATAGCCTCAATATGACGAAATTTAAAGTACTTAATAGTGTTCACTGCCTTTATTCGCTGAATGTACGAGGTATGTTCAGAAAATAAACGAACTTTTCGAATTACGCGCTAATAGAGATATTTAGTGATATGTTGGCAGCATTTCGTTGCGCATAACCTCCTCTGTAACCGCATGTTCTTGGATTGTTGATATCTCATTTAGTTTTCGTGATCTTGTTATTTCAGTGCAATGTTTTTAAGTGTTAGTGACTTTGAAAGTTAGTGTTAGTGATTTTTGAAATATGCGATTTTCTAGAACAACGATTATAAAATAAAATCTAAAATTTTACGTGAAATTGGGTAAAACTTTCAGGAAAATATTTCAAGTGTTGAAACAAGCTTGCGGAGATGATGCTCTGGGTCGTACACATTCATTCATGATTGATGACTGGTCGTCAGTCAATTGAAGATGATCCTCGACCAGGAATACTTTCGATGATAACACCCATGTTCAGCAAGATTCATTCCCTACATTTCTTTCGTTGCAACTATATGAAATCTAATATGATTTTAAGTAAATACTTATATCAACTTTTTTTGTACTGGTATTCCAGTACTTTAATTTATAATATTGAAGAAATAAAAATTAATGAAAAGAAACTACAACAACAAAAGAATCGATCCAAAATTAGTTTGTACGAAGCTATCCTACCTGACCAAATATATAAATAATACTGAAGAAATCATTTAAAAACCACAAGAAGATAAGTATGTATATTAAGTATTTCATTTGATTTTTGAAAATCTATTTGTTTTCATTATCAAAATCGCTTTCCATTTAATTAATTAAAAAAATATGTCTAACATTATTGTACTTGCAATCAGTTAGAAAATTGTTGCTCATATACGTACGACATTTGTTTCTTTTCATGTTACTAGGTACTGTTGAAATATGTGTATATGTAAGTAAAATGATATTTTACAGTATAAAAGGATCACAAACACATAAACGTGGGTAAAATCGGCCCCCTTATACACAAGTGCCCAAATACAAGCAAACAACTTACATTATACAATAATTGCCGTAATCTTAACATTAGATCTAGTCCCCCAATTCTGCTGAGTATTTCTGGTCTGTCATTAAGCGATCCGTCGGACCGAGATGACAACATGTCTTGAATTGTTCCCGAAATGATACTTTATCGGCACAATGGAACGGAATCCCGGGGTGTTTGCTCCAGGATATACTTAAGGCTTACATTGCTCTATTGATACTGTTACGTATTTTAACCGCCCTACACACAATGCCAGAGAATTTCGTTAAATGGGCTTATTGTCGACGTCGAAAAAAACGGTATACAGGAAGTCGAGTACATTGATTCCTGCAACATATTCGTATTTTTTCGATTACACTGCTAATGCTTCAATTTAAAAAAAACGCGCAAGCAAGTAGTTCATTGATTAAACTTGTGATAGTATTTAGTTTAATAAATAAAATGAAAAAAAAATACATTTCAGTTCAAAAATGAAATGTTAATGATTTCAATCAGCTGCTAAAGAAAAATGAATGATGAACACTTCACATTTGCAGTGCAGTTCTCTCATTGTAATTGCTGATATAAAAGAGTTTGAGAAGGTTCACCATTCAAAAAAAATTATTAGATATAGAAGAGGTCTAGATAACAATTATCTAGGGAACTGCAATATACCAAGTCTAAATACTTATCTGAATGTATATTCAATTGCTCTTGAATAATAATTGATTAAAAATCGTTTCACACACCATTTTGAAGAATCGTAGGATTTAATAGGACTGGACTATGGTTCCAGAAAAAAGTATATTATATTATTTTTTTGCAAAAAAATGTTCTTTAGGTACAATTGCAGTTCCGTGCTGGTAGTTCTACATTACTTCTTTCTATGAACAGCAAGGATTGATTTGTATTACTAACATACTCGAAATATAAATATATTTTCCTAGAAATAACAATTAGTAAGTAGGTACTTTGTCATCAAATTGTATAAGGAAGGAAATAAAATCTCGCACATTCATCTACTACGCAATTTGAAAGGAAATCGTTAGCGGCCTTTTTCTTTGATGTATGATTGTAGATTGTACAAGCGACAAATGTAAAATGTTGTAGTACGAAATAAAAGAAAATAAAATAGTAAAACTGATATAAAAAGTGTATGTATCTAAGTTAATCATCTTTTAGTTTATGAGTTGCGAGAAGAAAGGCCATTATTTGCATGAGTAGACGAATGCACATATTGTTATTTATGACATTTCTTTGAAGCACCTGCATATTTGCCAAGTTATTAATAATACATCCAGGCATATAACAATAATAAAACATAAATGCGGCTTATAAGTTAGGGGCAATAAAAAATACGTGAAACAACTGCCAACTAGCTGGAACGTATTTATGGAATATGCGTCCTTAGTTTTATAGCTAAATTCAACTGGGAAAAATAACAATTTATTTTAATTGGGCCTCCTATACGACACTATTAAAATGTCTGAATGAAATCTTTATACGAACAGTATCCGGATGTGGCTTGCTGGGCTTATTTCGAGAGACATGATAAATACAGGCCGTGTTAAGGCACCACACCCACATAAATCATAAGAACCATTAAATAATACGTGATCGTTTGGTAGCTCAAGGTAGTTGACAGATACCATGGTTATCTAACGTACACTCTGCAGGTGACCTGCTACCATATTAATACTAATCTCGACATTGAAAAGAGGCGCACCGGGCCGTTTTTGCTTCCACGTATATTTCTTACTTATGAGATACAATTATTCACGCGACACAATACGTCGCCGTTTCTTTTATTTTCATTATTTGTATGAGCCTTTCTAAATTGAGTGTACACAGGAGCCGGGACTTGAAATTTTGATAATCAGTCGCTACGATCTAAACTAAATTACCAAGACACACTTGTGCCAGTCAAGTTATTTTCATAGTGTGGGTTCAGAATGTAACTCTATGAAGCGCGGTTTATTTACAGTAGTGTAATTTTAACTCGAGTAAACTAATAGGTACTAGTTATGCCTGCGAACACAATAATTATGTACCCATTACTTATTAGAATTCATTTTTATCTACTTAACTAAATTTGATATAGATTTTATATTAGGCATTATACGAACATTATTACATATTACTTGGATTTACGATGCCTACAAGGATTGTATCGTTATTTGTTTTATAAGCCAAATATGTTTATCTTCTTTCAGTAGCATATTGACTACGGCTGAATTTGTGTTAAATGTAAAATCAGCTTGGGTCAATGATTCCTTCTCTTGAGTTATTTACATTTACTAAAGGTCGTTGTGATCAAAAAAATAAATAAATACAAACACATTTGAACAAAAAGTTAAGCCAATTGTTAAAAACTGTCAATTTTATGCAGAAATAACGGAACACTATGTCCACCAGAAACGGAGCTCAATAAAATTCAGTCCACGACAAAATACCAGTTAAAAAAACTGTGCAAACACAGGCACAGCTTCTGATTCCCCAAATTTCTGCTGTTCTCTCCAATTTTGATATCCTCTATGTGATCTAAAAAATTATTTTGAAGCAATAGAGTATCATTTTCTGAAAAATCGTAAAACTTAGATTTAGATACGAGTAATTGCCATTATCAGAAAGAACATAAGCCTCAACTTGTCTAATACATCCTATACTATCTAATTCTAATTTAATTCAACCTAACTCAATCTAATCTAACCTAACCCAATATATGTATTTCATCCAATTTTTTTCATCGATAACTCAGATTTACATTTTGATAATTTTTAATACCTAACTAAAATGTAGACGTGTTTTTTCTCTGTAGAAAATGGGTAAACGGTAGCTTAAATTAAGTGAAGTTTTGTTAAGTCAGGTAATGCCATTGCCTCAATAACAACTTCACATTTGTATTCAGGATGTCTTAATGAAGATGTCGAGTTCAAACTCTGTAACAGTCGAGTTCCTTCATAATAGTAAAATTTGATCAAACCAGTGACGTCAGAATTGGAAGGGGTTGGATTAACTTTTGCAGATTTGGATAACAATTTCCAAGTAAAACTGTATCACTTTGATTGGGTCGGTAAACATCCAAAAACCGCGAACAAATTAGGCGCTTTCTTAAAAGATGTGTACAGAATAAGTTTTTGCACAAAATCGTATTTATTTTAATTCTACGTTTTCATAATTATGTAATTCCAATTGTTAAGAAATTAGAATGAAATAATTATTTAATTTTTATTTGTGATTCGCTGATTCGGTTATTCCTCCTATCCTCACATTAAATATACAATTTAAAAAAGAATGATTTCAGTTCATCTGATATCCGTGTTCAAGACTATGCTATTAGTTTTCGCGGCATTTTTCCGTGCTTGACAATTAATTGAAATCATTGAAACAGCAAACGTACTTAAATAAAGGAATGTGCAGCAGTTAAGAGTTAAGCTGAATTAGGGCTTTGGGATTCCAGAAATGTGTGCGAACACCTCCGGACGCATTCCCAGCCGGGTAAATTGAAAGAAAGCGGCAAATACTTCAATTAGGCCCTACACAGAAAACGTCAGTCATTGCGTCGCGAGATTGCTAATAACATATTCAGTGTATTAAGTTGTGCGGTCAGTGGACCTTTGCAATTCTTCATAAGAAGCGCGTTGTTTCTCTATTGTCGCCGACAGAACGTCTCATGTCACGTACCTTACTGGCTTGTCGGGCTGTAACATCGTCAGAGTTGACGGTCAAATAATGTGAATAAGTGTCGCGTTATTCAGGGTTTTTTTATGCGGTTGGACGGCTGCATGACTAGGACGAAATAAACTCATTTGCATTTTTTAAAAGAAAGATAGGAACTTAAGAGGGTCATGCAAACATCTAGACATTTATTGTGGGTGTTCTAAGTAATAAATGATTTTCTGGAATTCGTCAACGAGTAATGGAACTGTTCTATGGTGTCGTTCGGAGAGCATATAAATCATTCACAACAATAGCCGCAATTCAATAAATTCTTGCAATAAACTGTAATAAAGAAAGCAATGGAAATAGAATGTGGTACTTAATTAAAAAAAAACCTACAACTAAAAAATAAGCACAATTTACAGAAATAAGAAATAAACCTATTATACTAAAAATCCCTTTTTTAGAAACTTATACCTACTCAAAGAGCTATTTAAAAATATATAAATTTGTATCTCAAATAGAAAACTGTTTCCCTTTATTTAAAGTTTCACTTTCTTAGCTTTAGCTAGGAATTTTACTTGCCCTTGTTGTTATCGGTCCAGGCTCTGTGGGGGCGGACCCGCTATTAGAACCCCTACACTCGCCTTGATGTTTATTATGATTTTTGTTGGTTCTGAAGCCGCTAAACGAACGAAACCGCTTCCCAGACGATGGTGATCCTATGAAACGTTCTGTGGTGGCCTCTGCAACAGGTCACATCCATTGCTTCCAAACAGTCCGTTTAGAACAGGAAAAGGAAGAACCGATTTTTGATATTAAATTCAAAAACAAAGTATCCAGAAGAAAACTAATTCCTTCTCAAGCTCTACTTTTTAGTTGTTGTTGTATGCTGCTTCTATATTATGACAATCTTACATATTTTCTTATAAACAGCTAAAATTATTCGTAAGCAGAATTACCAAATATAGACCGGTTTCGAAAATAGTTCTCATACGTGAGATACTCTGTAACCCTATGCTTATTCCACAAACAAGAATAGTCTTTGGTAGAAATCGGTGTACATACGAATGAAGAAACTAATTTTTTAATCTAAAATTTGCGCGATGCGTTCTCGTACAGTGCCGGCCCTTTGAAAGTGGACGACTCTTATAAGCAAATTGTCTATAATTGGTCTTTGTAAAGCTGACTTGAAAATGTGAGGTTCAAATCGGATGTCATTATGTCAAATTTAATGTGTGTCTATCATACTAGTTCTAGTAAGCAAAACAAATCCAAACTAGGTAGCAAATTATTTATTTTTCCAATACTGAAATATATTATATATTCTCACGGCAATTCATTCGCCGTCAACGAGATCTAAAAATGAAACACTTTTCGTCGTCAAAATAACGCGATTCGTAAAGTTAGTATTTTGTCCAAGCACCATTTTTGTCTATAACATTGCAATCTACATGGCATTGATAAAATTAATGTTCTTGTTATAATCCTCAGAGATGTTATCCCATGCGTTTCAATCGCCTCCCAAAGTTCTTCGAAAGTTTCTGTCGTAAATTTTTTTCACCATATATCCCCAGGACTTTGAGGGCCAAGGTAAAACATCGATGTTGTTATCAATGAACCATTCTGACGACAATTATCCTGCTTGAAAGTGAAATTCTGAGGTTACAGCATAGTCACAACAAACATCAGGACTTTGGCAGCTTATCCAAGCCCAAACGTTAATGGAAAATTCATCGCTGCGCTGTGTGGGTTTCACATAAGGCTCCGAATACCTTATAATCTCTGGTGAGTAGACACGGACAGAAGCATCGGAGCAAGACTGAAAACTTTTTTCATTCGAAAATATAATATTCTCCCAGAAGTTGTCTGGGCTTCCTACAAATTGTCTTGCAAACTCTAACCTCTGTTCTGTATACTGGGGAGTCAAAGCAACTGTATTTGCGGCCACATAATTCTTCAGTTCCGAATCTTTCACCCGCTTCCTTGCAGTTCGCACTGATCCAGGAAAATTCGTCTCACAGGAAGTCGCTACTGCCATGTCAAAAGGATTTATTCTTAGGTGGTGCTTACTTTTCGACATCCACCTCCGTGAACATAACGTACGTGACCCTCCGCAATCCATTTTTCTATGAGTTTAAATATACTGTTCTTGCATATATGCAGATCATCCGCAATGACCAATCATTCTGAAGTAAAGTTATAAGCTCTCACTTTCTCTGGTTCCGTTAAACGCGGCATCTTGAATTACCAAGCAAATTACTAATGACACTGACATATAAAAACTTGTCATAATAAAAAGTAGACCACATCACATTAGGAAAATAAATCGTCCACTTTTAAAGGGCCGGCAGTGTACCTATGTTCTTTGTTTATAGAAGATATGAAGGAAACAATGTAATATTTTTCTGGATCTGAGATCTTATGAAGGCTAGAAAAAGGTGGAAGAAATTTTGACAAAAAAGTTTATTAGAATGTCTGTTTCGTTGTAATCTATGTATCATTTATTTATTTATTTATTCATTTATTTGTTTAATCAAAATATCTAACGGGACAAAACCCAATAACAGGATAAGTTACAGAAAATGACAGTGAAATATAATAAACACAACTTTACAGTAAACATAGGTATAAGCTAAAATACAATTAAAAATATACACACATTAAAAATTTTGGTCAGAAGGTAAAAAAAAATTTTGTGTCTGTAATTGTACAAATAAATAACTTTAGTATAGGTACAATAAAACTCAGTAAAAGTACTAGACAGAACATGAAAAGTTGATATTAAACCAATGTATCATTCAAAATATAGTTGATGAAGACAAAAGAATACGGTTTATATTCTTAAGGACAGACAGTAGACAGGTAATGAGGATATTATTGACATTCAACTTATTAGGATAATCTGTTGATTAGAAAGATCCGATCTATCACATACATGTTATAACTTTTCAGTAGGATGGTCGGTGCTCTGTGATTTTATCAAGGAAGATCTGACCCGATCTGCTCGGCTTATTACGACGCGCACTATTCCCGTAACAAATTGTTATTGTTGTTGGGTAACGACGTTGTTTAAAGTGGGCGTGGGGACCGGTATGATATACTGGCTGAAGACCAGCTCCAGGCATTCAACATACGCGATCGTCGCCAGAACATGTCATTATGATCCACAGTCGCACTACCATTTCATTACCACAATATAAAAGGATGTACGCGTGGAATTCGAAAGATGCTTTGGAATAGTTTGAGGTTGCGTATCGGACTCGCAATTGTGGTTGATCATATCATTCGCGAAACAAGATTCAAGCTTTACTACAGGTTTACGTACTTACTGACTTTAGAAACAGAGGCTAAAACTGAGTATTAACACCACTTCATTTTAAATATACAAAAATAAATCCGATTTTAAGTTGTAGAGGAATTTTGAAGTGTATCGCAAAATAGACTAAATCCCAAATAGGAATATGGGTACGAATAAATAAATCTTGCAGCAACCGGTATAAATTAGTATAATAATTATGTGGTGTATGTTAAGAAAATATGAAATATAGAAAAACATTAAGAAATATTTTTAAATAAGTGCACACTACTCTTTTTTTATAAGAGCATCTGATCATGTCTCCGGAAGTACCGCAGTCTTGTGGCTTATTTTACAGAATTTCCCGTTTTATTTTAGAACTCATTCCAATACACTCACTGGTCCCTTGTACTGGGTTAGGTGCTGTATTCTGCATGATTTAATTTTATTTGTCCTTAAGAAACCTGTCTTCTCTGGTCTAAAGCTTTATATTCGCATATGTTAACAGGCTGTTTCTATTGCTCAAAGAATTAAAACAGAAATTCAGGTGTGCTCTCAGACCGCAATGACTTGTCATCAAATATGACTGATTTATGTTTAATAGCAGCAGTTCTTAAATCTTCTTTATTATGGTTTCCTGATGAAAGTCTTATCATATTGATACTTGGATAAGTTGTGTTATACTTCCAGGACAGGTTCCGGATAAGAAGTTGAAGCTTTCATAGCTAATTCGTCAGCTTTTTCGTTGTCCTTAACACGAAGTGCCTTAGTATTAATATCACGGTTAACTTGTTGCAATCTCCCAAGAATTTTAGTTCAATCTTTCGAACTTTGTTATATACGAATTTTGCAAGTCTTTTTCCATAATTTTTATATTCTCTGTAGAAAAATCACAAGTATAGAAATTATTTTTACTCCCAATTGCATTTCGGACCATTAAGCGATTTGACATTTTTCCAGAGCAACACCATGACCAAAAGTGTTTAAAAAATAGGTGCAGATGTCGAACCAAGTTTTTTTTCCGTAATCTAATCTAACCTTACATAATTTGGCGTAATCTTAATATAATACTAAATGTCTCCTACATACCACTTTCGCGAATTTTGAAAAAAGGCATTCCGATTTGGTATTTATAGAAGTACTACAGTTTCTTAGGATTAAAGTAATTTTAATGATTCAACTAAATTTACTAATCGACCGCTAGGAGGTGTCGAAGTGAAGAAACAAAAATAGTTTTTTTTTATATGCATTTACCTATTTGGGAAAAACTAAAATGTTTCTCTTTCTCTTCTAGCAATTAAACGATACACTTCTGGAAGAAATACGCTTAGTTAAATTGTTAAAATCTTATTTTGAATGCCAGAAAATGGCGATGCCCTGTACACAGGAGACATAGAGGCTATAGTAGACAAAACTACAATTTTATTAAATGAACTACCGGTCATAATAAATTATTATTAATTAATGATTCGGTACCAAATTCGAAAATCTTGAAACTACAAAAACACCTTTATCATAAGATCGGTCGTTAATAGATAATATAAAAAATGGTATCTTTTGGCATCTAACTATTTGATAAAATTTTCGTTAATAAATTTACTAAAGATGGTTGTTCGATTAGAGCAGCATTTAAATAAATTTAATAGTCAATTATGTATGGTAAATGAACTAAAAGTTACAAAGACATAATAGGCCAAGTTGGTCCAACTACCAGAATGAAGTTGAAATGTTTTGTTTATGTTTATTTTAATTTAGAGATTGCGGTTTTTAGTTGGTATTGATCCGACTGCTTACAGCAGGAGGAGGCACATTCACAGAGTTAAGATCCGGAAGACTGTAAGAAAGGTCTGGAGTCAATAAAAAATGGGAAGGAGTGAGCTGCCACATCTTCCTTACTACCCTACTTATCTCCATTGAACCTTTGATTATTTACAAAATTAAGAGAAATGTTAAAAGGCCATCTATTTTCCTCCAATACATACAGAAAAAAACAGAAACTGTCTTCATCGACGGAATGGAAAAAGAGACAAATAATAGAAATGTGTATCACTAATACTAAATGATTATATTATGAATTAAAGGCAAATAAATTATTAACTTCGCACTGTTATCTGTTTTATTATTTAAAGCTGGACATTCTACTTATCAATAAGCTCTAGTGCAGTAGTTTATCTTAACAATTCCATCGTAATGTAAACAAAGTCTAATAGGGGAAGAATTAGTTGCATCATTTAATTAGCAATGAAAAAGATGATTGCTTATAACCAATTTCAATTTAAAAATACTTGCTATTATGAACAATTGTCACCATATGGCAAAACATTTGAAAACATATTGACGTCCGTGTCAATTTAAAGGGACTGCAGATTCCAAGGTCACGCACCTTTTAGTCGCTGCTATCAAAGGAGCCGCTAAGAACTTCCATTATAATCATCATTCATACAGCGTTGACAGAAAGAAATTATTATTTCACACACTTTTCTGTTTCAAAATGGCTATGTGACGACAATGACATTTGCATTAAATTATCCGTACGCTAAAAATATATAATACAGATAAGTGACTTGTCGAAATAAAGTATTAGTGATTATAAGGTACACAATATGTATATAGGTATCCAGGTCGTACTTATAATATTATATTGCACTTTTAGACCAGGCAATAAAGAGAAAGATATCTAGATTTCCACGGCCCGGTCCGATTTTAATGCGATTTTTTGCATTTTGTTCAGAAAGACCGTCGGAAAAAAGTCCCGCCTTTTTTATTATCCGGAAGTGACGGAAATGCATCGCGGGTGCATAAAATGCATCTAGAAGTGCAACGCATCCGCGAAACTTGCCAAAGTGCACGAAATACCGCAAAAATTGGTACTCGGGGGTTTTGGGGGGCGCAGAATTCGAATATGCATATATCCAGTCTACCCGACCCCCCGGGGGGCGACTTCCGGCCGCCTGGGGGGCGCGGGGGGTACGTGGATTGCAAGGTTCTCCGAATGACTGGAAAAATGGATCTCGGGGGTTTTCGCGGGTGCTGATTCCGAATTCGAGGGTGAAAAATATCCCCTGTGCTCGTGGAGGTGGAGGGGGGGGGGGGGTATGAAATCTAAAGTTCTCGAAATGACTGGGAAAATGTATCTCGGGGGTTTTCGCGGGTGCTGATTCCGAATCTGAGGGTGAAAAATATCCCCTGTGCTCGTGGAGGGGGCGGTGGGGGGTAGGGGGAGGGTTATAATATTCATGAACTGGTAACATGGAATAAAGAGTATTTTGGGGATAGAAAATTATAACGTGTGATGTTAGTGATATATTAGGACAATCAGGCCCCGGGGGAAAAATGAGAAGAGCACGAAATTCGATAATATTCTGAGATGCTGCTTTTCGAAATTCCCGCTGTATACGCTCTCGAATCTCAGGTATACGGATGCGCGCAGCTGTCTGGCGGTACCTATACATAACAGTGGAATTTTTGGGGAGGGGTCCCAGAAAAGAGGAAGAGACAGATGAAGCGAGGACGCGCACATACATGTATATTGTATACGCAGTAAGTGAAATCAGAAATAGTCATCGGACGCATTTGGCAGGGTCAGATTCGGAATCAGCACCGGCAAAAACCCCCGAGATCCATTTTTCCAGTCATTTCGGGAACTTTAGATTTCATACCCCCCACCCCCCCCGCCCCCTCCACGAGCACAGGGGATATTTTTCACCCTCAGATTCGGAATCAGCACCCGCGAAAACCCCCGAGATACATTTTCCCAGTCATTTCGAGAACTTTAGATTTCATACCCCCCCCCCCCCTCCACCTCCACGAGCACAGGGGATATTTTTCACCCTCGAATTCGGAATCAGCACCCGCGAAAACCCCCGAGATCCATTTTTCCAGTCATTCGGAGAACCTTGCAATCCACGTGCCCCCCGCGCCCCCCAGGCGGCCGGAAGTCGCCCCCCGGGGGGTCGGGTGGACTGGATATATGCATATTCGAATTCTGCGCCCCCCAAAACCCCCGAGTACCAATTTTTGCGGTATTTCGTGCACTTTGGCAAGTTTCTCGGATGCGATGCACTTCTAGATGCACTTTATGCACCCGCGATGCATTTCCGCCACTTCCGGATAATAAAAAAGGCGGGACTTTTTTCCGACGGTCTTTCTGAACAAAATGCAAAAAACCGCATTAAAATCGGACCGGGCCGCGAAAATTTAAATATTTTGGGGTAAATCGTTCTTTATTGCCTGGTCTATTTGAGCAGTACCTCCTTCGCATTTACTCCTTGGAACACTAGATCTGTTTTATCAAATATAATTTTTGTTTCTAGCCTAATTTCATGCCTTACTGTGAACAAAAAATGTTGTCAAAAATTAGAAAGTGGAAAACTTTTCGAAGGAAAATACCTATTGCTGAATTAGACTGTATGAATTACTTGATTCTGACCATGTACTTATCTATCATTTATCCTTATTATCATTTTTTTCTAATATTTTCTTTGCTTTTAAATTAGTGTAAATAAATTCTTCCTAAGTTTTATTTATTTATTTTATTTATTTGTTTATGTTTTTTCTTAAAACAAAAGTTGCATATAGCATACACATCTCATAGAATACGTCATATTGAAAGAAATTGAAAATAAATCCATTCATTCTGAAATAAGAAAGTATTGCTGCTCAAAATGTTATGTGTAATATATGTTGATGAAAAAATATACCTAGTAATACAAAACGTGGAATGGGTTTTACGCTTTAGATTATGCTCTTTACTTATATTAAATAGACAGAGGCATAATAGTTACTACAGTGTTGTTTTTATTACAGTACTACCAATGAAAATACTGCGGTTGCATTCTTTGTTAATTGTTAAGAATGCAAGGATTTGTTATCGATTTAAATCTAGCGTAACCAAATAGTGCATTATCTGTATATCCGCGACACCACTATACATTCTGTTTTCATTGTATAGCCCGTAAAAAAGACGAATGTTATGTGTGAGAAGTCCGGTAAACGCAAAAGCGTAACAGAAAATATATACTTACGTTATGTAATTTATAGTAAAGTCCGCAAGCGTTGCAGACGGGCTCCCCGTTCTGGTTGCGCCTCCAGAGGGTCGTCGTCGTCGTCTTACAGTTGGCGCAGCTGGTCCCTGCTCTCCGCGCCGCGCTCTGCAAACTCTGCAAACAAAAACACTCTATCAAAATCGGGGAATCGTCGTAAGATTGTAGATTTTCCGCCGAGTATACTCTACTACTTGTGTCACCAACTTAAACCTATTGTCAGATTTAATTGGATAGCGATCTCGGAGCGATAAGGGATTCTATAGTCGTACGGACCACTTTCCGTTGGGCTTGTCCTGCTAGCAGGACTGGTCGCGACTTGAGCCGGGAAAGCGAAATTCGACCGTACGTACGCGGATTGTCCCCTAATCACCATCGGCTTTGATTGATTAAAAGATAAATGCGTTGGAGTGTCGCGCGGGTGGGATTCTTTTGCGGTACAACAAACGACCAACAATAATGTTTGAGACTATCCTGAGCGATTAGAGCAATGAAACCTATTATTTTTGGTGGCTAAGGAAATAAGAATATCCGCTATACCTAGAAAATTTTATCCAGGTCCACACTGATATATTCACTTACAATTCGTAACATTCACTAATAAGTTGAGGAATATTGATTTAAAACATACGTGGCGTTCATATCATAAGTAAAGGTTGTTTTGCATTGCAAGTTAATTTATAAAGTTGGAGAAGTGTAATAGACCAAATCTGTTGTCAAATAATTTCATGAATATATCCATGAGGTTCTTCACAATTTAGAACATATTATAGTTTTCATCAAGTTCAGAAAGACTAACAAATGAATAGTGAAGTTAAATTATTTCTTTCTATGTAAAATTAATATGTTTTTATACACATTAATACTTAAACTAGCAAAGTAGGATTACATTTATTTCTTCATGTTGTATTATTAAAGAAATAACAATTCTCATCAGCATATTCAGTTTATATTTTCCTTTATTTGCTTGCAGAGTTAGTAGAAGCTATTTACGTTTCAGTGAAATTCACATTGAGAACAGTATAAAGATCCTTTATGCTGAATTGCTGAATTAATTCCACAGCTCCACAAAAAAAAGTTTTGTGCAAATGACCAGAATACATTATTCCTATGATCCTATGTATTTTCAGCCGCTGAATTCAAATCCGATGTCAGAATTGTCCCAGCAAATCACCAGAATTTTCTAGCATCAAAAAATGCTTAAAAACACAAATACGACAAATCATTTAAAATCCAGATATGATTTATCAGAAGCTGAAACTAGTGGTCAGATATTCTCTGCTGAATTTGAATCCGAAGAATTGGCTCATCAGGTCACAAATCTTTCCTAACTTTAAAAAAGGTTTAAAAATATACAAAATTAATAAATTAGCTTCTATGATCCAGGTATGATTGAACAGCTACTGAAAATCGTTGTCTGACCTATGTATTTCCATGAATCCGAATTGCCCTAGCAAATCACAAAAATTTTCTAAAATAGCTTAAATTTCGAAAGTTTCAAACGCGTTAGTTAAGTCATCTACATCAAAAGTGTGATTTAATGAAACATAAGCTTTGAAACATCTATCAAGGTGTCATATAGTGAACGACTATATTTTGTAACCACCACAGCAGTGGTAAATTATAGAAAAAAATCGAAGAAGAAAGGTGATGATGGATTAGCAGATTATTTTCTGTTGTCTAGTTTGAGAAAGGGAGACCAAAGTGGTTTTATAGTTTCACCATTAGATAAACATTTTTATTTAAAATCCTCTGAAATTTATGGCTTAAAGATGAAACAATCAATTTGGTTAGCAAGTAGAATTTATTTTCATTTTTTTTTTTTTAAAGATAAAACAAAGTAATCATTATTTGAATAGTTTTTAGAATGGTAAACTGCAAGGAAATCTTTTCTCCCCCTTATTCTAATCCCAAGGATTAGTTCAGAAGTTGAAGGCTTGTGTTTGTAAACCCTAACCACGAATTAATACAGGACAGGAATGTAATGCCAATTGATATTGATGAGCCAGGCTAACCTTCCTCCGATCTGCCATACCTGCAGAGAGGGTGCTTACTTCTCTACGGGTATAGACGATATACGGTCGTCCGGTCGCGGGAATCGAACTCGCAATCTCGGCAAAAATTGACGATTTCAACCGCTGGGGCACCTACCGATGTAATAATTATAACACAATATAATTGAATACAAAATAATTTTCAATGCATTATTACATTATCTTTTAAATAAAGATGTAACCTGAAAAGTTGAGTCTTTATTGTTTTTATCATAGATATGCAGATATTTCCTCTTTCAAACTAACATCTTCTGTCGGAAAAGGTAAACCTTCTACATGTATTTAATCTAAAATGCCTGATATCTCTCTACCTTTCCTGCTTTATTTACTTTTGCGAAGTCAATCCGGTTTAATATATATTACTATTTGACGTTTCCTGTAAGTACCAGTTCAGTCAGCAAATTTAACATCCGGCTTCTTAGATACGTGTCAAGTGCATGATTGACTAGTCATGTTTTAAATCTAATAAAGTGAAATCCATTTAACAACGATTCTTTGGATAACTAACTACGGAAGTGATTAAACTTCGAAAACAGTCTGTAAATGTTTTTATACATGCGATGAGATAAGTTGCATGAGCTTATTTTGTAATCTTATTCAGATCATTGGGGTACTTTACTTTTTAAAAATGTCAAAGCGGCGAATAGGCCAGAGTGGAGAGACAGTTCTTTATTGCGCTCCAGTGGCCACACCAAATGAAGAAGCGCTTATAGAGCGCCGAATTCAATGGACTAATCAGTTGCCGCTCTTCATAAACAAAACGTGCACTATGCACCATAAAAAAGCCTCTCGACTGTGTCAAAAAGCTTTTACGGCGACAAAAGACTTTTTCCGAAATGTCAGATGGAACAAACGTGTGTCCATTCACTAGAATCATTTTAGTTAAGTGGTTTATTGTCATCTTCGATGAGATGCCATTCGGACCGCGCGTATTCTACCTGATCTCGTTCTTCTTTCTCCCACTTTACCATCGTCTCCATATCATTGTGTGTCATGTTTCAAGTATCAATCAGACTTAACGTCAAATTTGTTTTTATTCGATTACTCAGACCAAACACATGATCGTCCCGGCGGAATGTACTCCTTTCAAGCTTGACAGATTTCACAAGGAGATTACAAAGAAAATAACAAAATAAATTATATCAGAGCACAAATGCCAGATATGTAAATGCGTTTGAGAAATGCGCTTTTCTGTTTGGTGCAAGATACGACACTGTCGGCTGCCGATCTCTCCTTTCGCGATATGCAATTTAAATGGATAACGAGTACCTGTCAAACATTTTCCCACTTAGCCGTTATTTACTGCAAGGACTCGAATAATAACAGTTTTGCAAATATATTGGATGTTAAAAATATCGACTGAACTGGCTACCTGTACGAATTATTGGTCGTTGATCACTATTCGAGTACTAACTAAAAAAAATAATAATAAATCGACTACAGATTTAGCAAATTCATGTTCCAATGGGCTTTATCAAATTATTTTTTAATAACAATGTAATATTTTTATAATTTCTTTTAATCTAATGTTAGCAAATTTTTGCTCTTTCTCTCGAATAAATTTTGATTTGTTGACAGACTTAGTAGTGTTTGTGTATTTGGCTGAACGTGAATTAATACACATTTGCTCTAAAAAATCCCTCTCTCTCTCTCGGTAAAAATTAACTTCAAAATTATCAAATAAATTTTATAGAAATGCTGATTTTGTATTAGCGATTATTGAAGTCTATTTTCTTCTATTTACATAGATCAAAGTTAAACTAACAAAAACCAAATCCAAAGCAAAGATAATAGCGCTTACACAGATGTCTTTTGAGATTATTAAAAGAAAAAAATGGAAAACTTCAATACCTACTGAATTTCGTGTGATTCCCAGAATAAAGGAAACAGTAAGCACGCAGTAGTTCGATCAGCAAACAATCGATCCGCGAATCCTAAAAAGGCAGCGACTATCAACGTGATCTACACTGATGGAGATCAATCGCATCCATCAGCCGTGTCAATCAATGCCTCACGTGTCAATCAGGATGGACAGTTGTTATGGCTTGTCCTACACGGCTGCTTTACGGTTGGCAAGTCGAACAAACCAACGTACCCTGCTCGAAACCACCAGATCTACATACCGATATCCTCGCATGGATTTTTCACCGCATAAGGATCAAATTAAAGCGTAGAATCGACCTGTTCTAAGTTGTGTGTCCTGCGGAGATTGTAACTTTTATGCAATGGACATTTGATGGAATCAGACCTTTCTCGCTATGTTAAGATTAAATATTAATGTCATGCAATAACTTATCTAGTGGATAAAGAAAAAGATAATAGCATGAGGCGGTATTCAATTATTATCAAATATCCTACTAATTTATTTCAAAATATAACAAACTTTCAGGACTGACGAATAGGAATAATTTTTTCCTCAAAGGAACCTTAAGGACTCTATGATCCTTCGAGGTTTAAAAGTAATACTAATTTTTAGATCAATTACTCACAAACTGTTTTGCCCTCGAATTTGGTACGGTGCAGTTCGATCATAGTAGATTCCTACATGTAAAATTTGAACAGAAATGTAAAAGTGGCGTTGGAATTAGGAGTGGTCTGAAAAGCCTCAAATGTCAAAAAAGTTATTTGAGTCGTAGAGATTCTTTTATAAATTTAGACAGATTTTGTCCAAAAAAAAACACATCTCTTGAGATTTTTTTATTGCAATTTTAAAAATCCAAAAACCATTACAATGTTGGAATCATTGGAAGTTAATATAATTTAAAGTTGCTTTTTATTGAAAAATAGCCAAGAGAATAGATTTAATTCCATAATAACATCTCTAATAGTTGAAAAATTAGAGCAAACTGGCGGGTTATCTATGGTCCGTTGCTGTCGAGCTCTTAACAATGTCATGGTATTTAAACTTTTAAACGTAAACAATGGATTTTACGGAAAAAAACTTAAGAGGTACAAGTTTCCATTGGAAATGGTCTATCCAATTATGCAGAACACTCTCTATAATGTTAATGTCTCTTTTTTGAAAATTGAAGCTTCTTAGATCCCTAATTTCAACGCGAGTGGTTAGTTCCTATGCAAATTATACATAAGTTACCTGTAACGTACCACTTCTGAGGTCTATATTTTCAACTGAAGCATGGAAATATCAAAGGAAATAAGTGTTTTCTTATTCATAAAAAGATTGTATAGGCTATATTGCATGTATTGAAAATGAAAATAGTTTTAAATTTCTTATGTTCTTTAAGACAGAATTTAATGAATTTATTATTTTTAGGAAACAAAAAAAGGATTGAAGAAATTAATAACAAAAAAATATATGAAAACAAGACGAAATCTCCAGATTTGCTTCCTAATCCTAAACATAAAAACTTAATCCATTCTTTCTAATTTATAATTATATATTATTATAATTATGATCAAACCTAAGTATAATGTAGTTCTTTCTATTGTGAAATTTTTTTTAACTCTATTTTTCAATGATTAAAAAATTAATGTTAATATTTTTTGCATCACAAAAGTTGCAAAATTTCCACTACTATTGGTTGCATCCATCGACCTGATGCTGATATTAACTCTGATGAGATCGTAATATTCACCCAACCTACAAAAACTTGAATGTGGACTTTAATCGGCTTAACATTAAATGGTCTCCTAATATTCCATTAACAGTCAATTATTCAAATGCAGCATTTTTTGAATTGTTTCTTCCAATTTGCATCAACTTATAACTGAATATAGTAATTAATACTAAATGTATTAATAATAAATGCTCTCTAATGTTTCTGCCAGTACTACTGTAGGAATATCTGATTATGCCACCGCTCCTGCAATCATTCAAGTTATTTCGCACGGCCATTTCAAGGAAACTACGAGAGAAATCATTAAAACTAATCATAATAGAGTACTAAAAAAAATTTCGAATCAACATGCGATATCAATAAATAATTGTGATCTCATCTGGGACTGTTTACACCCATCCATTTTTTCAAAAACTCTTTAAAATGTAATACTGAGAGCCAAAAATGCATACGAAAACGGATATTTGTGAGAACGATTTTGAGTCTGGAAAATTTTAGCAAAGTATTTCAGTATTGTATATACCAACGAGTGGAAATTACTTAAAGAAAAGTCCTGGATCAACTGTTAAAACTTTCCATTTATTTATCACCAGGACCCGATAATTTATCTGCCGCATTGATAAAAAGGTTCAAACCTTGCTAAGCTTTCGTCTCATGCCTACGTCTTTGTCCAATAACGTCATGCGCGATATTTATCAAATTACATTTGCTGTTCCAATATTTACAAAATAAGATAAATTGTCTGGCTCAAACTATCAGACAATTAGTTTAACCTCAATTTGTGTCAAAACAATGGAACGAATAATTGATTTTATTATTTGTCACAATATTGTTCCTCCAAACTAACAGACTTTTTCCTAAACAAATCGACCATCACATGTATTTTGGAAGTAACTTAAACCTGGATGAACAGTTTAGGTAACCATTGCTCGTTGGATGTTATTTACCTGAATTTTGCAAAAACTTTCGACCGAGAAAGGAGAAGTCGGCCAATACATAAACTTAGTCATTTGAGCAATCAGAGGAAATGTTCTGGGATAGATTAAGGCTTCTTTTCTGTCACTCACATTCTGCTCAAATGGCAGTACCTATATTTAGGTGTTTCTCAAGGATTCCTCCTCGGGCCAATTCACATCAATGGCGATCACTTATCTTATCTTTTGTTAAAGAATGCTGCTGAAATTGATTTAAATCAAAATGCGCATTGTTACATCTTGTCAGTAATAACCCTAAATGTGTGTACACAGTAACTAATATACTTGTACCTCCGATTGACGAGCAAAATGCTTTAGGTATTTTAATTCAAATTTAAAACTTTTATCAGAATCACTTGAACGTACAAATACAAAATCATTTAAAAAACTATTAAAATTCCTAGTTCGGCCGCTATTAAAATATACTGCTGTAATATAGTCTCCAAAAATCAAAGGCTCAATTTCTACAAGTTTTTTTTCCATCTTGGATTGTTATTTTTTAAATGGAAGACAAATTAGAGGATTTAATATGCACCTACAAAATTTTAAATAATCTCTTCACCCCTTAATTATTTGGTTATTCTCTCTAGTAATGATAGTAGATTATGTAATATATTTTAACATGGTTTAAGTAAATGAAAAAATAACTGTACAATCAATTATCCAGTTTCAAGAATCAGATATAATTCTCGCAATAACTTTCGCAATAATAAATGTTTACAAGCCACGTGACCCCCGAGCTTAGGCAACCAACATTGCACCGCTGCTACTATCAACTAAAAATCCTTAAATCTTAGCGTTACCAATATCAATGATTTGATGATGTTTACAATGAACAATGACAAACCGTTGCGTCTATGCTCGAGATAATGCGATCGTTGATTGGTATCTGTGCAACTTTAAAATTTTTTTAGCATAACAGGCATTCGCCATTGTTCGACGTTAAGTATGACAGAAATACCAATAATTTTACATTATTCAGAAAGTCAACCCCACACTTTATAATTAGATTTGTTAGGGTTTGTTCTAGATAAATGTATATTCTGATAAGTTTTTTTTTATGGTAATGATATTTTAAATCTATTTTATTTGTTATGTCGCTGTTTTCAGGTGTTGTCAGACGTTACTAAATAATTGGCCACATATTTTGCGCACAATATTTGGCTGGGTGAGAGTAGGAATTTTTAATTACTGCCGTGAATGATTAGAGGGAGTCCAGTAAAACACAACTTTCGATTTAGCAGGCATTTAATTTCCGAGTTAATTCGAAAAAGAAATAAGAAAACCGAACTGCCGATATTCCATTAAGAAAACACGTTTGGCATAAATCTCGTTTTAATAAATTAAATTCTCATCGATATTTTCCCATAACAGCGTATAACCTGTAATATATAGGTCCATTTTTTTACTATTTATTTATGTTCATATATCCGATAAACTCGAGGCGATTTTATAATAAAAAGTCTCACTTTCTACAGCGCGCTCTGTAATTATAGGCTAAAATTAAAACGGATCACAATCAAAACAAAGCGATGCTGAGAATCCTGCAACACTGTCGAACATGATATTGTGAATACCGGCCCGAGACTATATATCGAAGTTAATAAGTAAACGCCCATCTATTTGAAATATGATTTACGATTTATGGCAGGTGAGGGGTTTTGACCCTAAACGGGGGGTTGAATTTCACCTGTCCGCTTGTGTTGGAATTATATTTTAACTACTTCCTCTTCTGCAGATGTCCCGCCGGATCCAGTGCTGCCTAATGCCTATAAACGTTGCCTCTACGGTGGCTGAGCCAATTATCGCCTCAAATAAAATTTGAACCCGCGCTTCTCTATCGTTACCGCAGGAACAACCGCTTTATACCACAATTAAGGTGTTTATTACACCAAATAAGTTAACGAACTAATGAAACGACATGTATTAAAACCCCATAAAGTTTTTTTATCATTGCTTTTAAATTTAACACAGCGGACTGTTAACATACAGGCAACCTCAGTAGATCGTACTGTAAGGCGACTTCGTTGCCGCTGCAAATATTTCACGTTGCTTTGGAAAAGCCTTTAGAGGCAGAACCCATTCAATTAGGGACTTAAAATTTTATTCGATCTAGGTTGATTTAGGTCTGATGTAGATATTTTGATGAATATTTTCATTGGTATAGGTACATAAAACTTAAAATGAATACCTATAAAGAAGCTTGATTTGTAAAGATAAAGCGTCGTGTTATACTAGGAAAGCTATTTAATATTTACTTTTTAGTTTAAAATAATTAATGATCAATAACTAAATCATACGAAAAATATTACTCCTTTTTATTTCCTAAAAGATATTAATATAATTAATATATTTAAGTTTAATTTGTACACCTAAAGGAAAAGTAAATTAATAGTTTCTACAAAAAATGCTTTACAACTGCAGTTTCTAATAACATTATGTTCTTATTTTATTGCTTGATCATAATTTAACTTTAAATAATATAACATAATAGCTATTTATGATATACGTGTTAAAAGTAAGATTTTATTTTGTGAGTGAAGATGTTTAAAAACGAGCGTAGCGAGTTTTTTAACTTCACGAACAAAATAAAATCACTTTTAACACGTATATCATACACTATTTTTTCTACAGAACTGTTAAAAGTGGGCTTTTTAATTGTCATTTTTGATGTTAAAAATGTCATTTTTTGACACGCGTGTTAAAAGTAAGTTACTTTTAACATTAGTGTTAAAAGTAACTTAGATTTAACACGCGTGTCAAAAAATGACATTTTTAACATCAAAAATGACAATTAAAAAGCCCACTTTTAACAGTTTTGTAGAAAAAATATATTACTTTTATTTAAACACAAAAAAAAACAAATTTTATCAGTAAAAGATACAGATAGATTTTATATTAATTGTCTTGTTCCAATTTCCAAAAAAAATTATTGGTATCTCAGACAATAAACAAATATATTTATAGAAAAATGAAACATATTTTTATCTTCAATTAAATCATAATCCAGGTTTAATCAATCTATCAAATACTTGAGATATTTAAGTAAATGAAGAAATATATGTACGTTCAAATGCATAACGTATCATGTGTCGAATACAGTAAAACAATATAATTACAAATTAGTGGAAAAAGTAGTTTATTTCCAGAAAACTGTTCATATGACAGAAATATAATATAAATTATTTATTACTTTATCTTTGTAACTAATACTAACCATTAAGAACTCATGAATTTATGTAAGAAACATGATTTTCAATTATATTGACATTTCGTTGTTAATCATTTAAAATGGGTCAGCTGACGTTTCGTTTTGTACTATTTGATTAATTCATGATACAACTTATCAAGATGTATACCTAGTTATTACAAATATTTGTTCGTTATTGAAGGGACAGCACTATAATTATATAGACATTTACACGATTATCAAATATCAATATATTTTCAATATAATGCAATAATTAATTAAAAAATTGAATCGGTTCGGGCGTGCCTCTCTTTAGTGTACTTTATTTATACCGAGAGATCCAGAATGATTGAAGCGTTTGGGAAAGGTAGCCTGTTTCTAACACCATCTTTAGCGTATAAAAATCTGTAGTATTGACAGAGACAGGCACATGCTGCGATCTCTAAACACTTCAATCATTCTGGATATCTCTGGACTTTAGGAAAAAATTGTATCGTCAAAAAAATTGAATCACATTGAAAAACAATTGACTTCTAAATAAATCTAAGTTATGGTTTTTTTAATTGACTTTTATTAAAATTTACTTTTCTATACTGTGGTATAGCCCATAATGTTATTTGTGTTATGTGCAAGTATCAATTAAATCAACAAACATTAACACTTTTTAGATAATAATGAACTCGATCAGGTGCAACTTAAATAAATAAATAAATAAAAATCCGATAAACCTCTATCATATCAATTATTTATCAATGTAACGTTTAAATCAAGTTTAAAAGTAAATTTTTATAATGAAAACTGTTGTAGTAATTTGACTCAACAACTTATACACCAAACTCTTCAAATTAATTTCACTAAATGCTTAATTTCTTCCTGGCTGTGTATTATAAATTACTACAAGTGAATATATATCACTAAAGTGTTAAATATCGGTGTTAATAATGTAGTTAAGTTTTACTTTTAAAACGGACAATGGATTATCTGGTTTTTATAAAATTAACGTATTTCTTTGGCATTCCTCTGTGTTGCTTGCAACGTTTCAGGGTGGTGCTCAGGTGCATACAAAGGTGCAGGCGACTGCGGTGGCACTGACAGCAGAGTGGAGATATTCAGGTTTTTGTCTGGGCCTGAATTATTTGTGTCCAGTGTGTTTGGAAGAATGTAAACTCCCCAGAATCGCGGGTTAGTTAAAATATACTGTCAACCGGCCACGAAACTCGCATATTTACTAACTCGATAGCACTTTTAACATTTTCACCGAGGTCAGCTTCTTGCGCTCTGACAAAAGCTGAATTTGAAAATACAGGACCAATGTTATGATTATGAAATTCATTACCCTAAAGATAGTGCTTCAGTTTCTTTTGGATGATAATTATTGCTGCATAACGAAATGGAAACGCTTTGTTTACTGTAGCAGCGGAATGAGGTAGAGCACGTAGAAGTATATTATTTCCGTAATAAAAAGTCCTGCTAAGTATACGTATAAATAAGAAAACCTTAACCACAGGCTAGCAACATGGGTCTATGACTATAATTTTGTCTGGAATCATCCAAAGAAACGAGAACATGTAGTTGGATCAAGCGGGGGCCGTATTACTTCTATACCTGCGGTGCGTGGATAGCCACAATATCATCTTCGATCGATCGTGATAACACTGCCATCTTGTTAACTTGTTAACGTAACAACTAATGAGTTTGCTCATAATGGACCGAACTCGCGTGTTGCAAGTCATAGTTGGACCTGTTCCTCTGAGGCTGTTGTGTTTATTTGCTTGCCAGGGCCCGCTACGGCACGTATCTTCGACCCCAATTATAACAACTCTTCTATTTTATTCATATTAATCGACCTCAGAGCAGCGCTTGAGAGCAGCCGAAAGCGACGTGCTTTTCGGCTTTATTCGGTAATAGTGACTTTTCGCACATTTCTCTTTGACCAAGCTTTAACTGATTTCATAACTTTACTTATTTTTTATATGTATCATCTACCTATCATTTCTTCTTTAAGGGACGCATTTTTAATGTTTGATTTTTTTAAATATTTGCAGTAGACAAATTGAATAATGATTAATTGTATCTGTAATGAATCTTGTCATCAAAATAATTACAATTAGTTCAGACTAATACTATTTTGAGCAGAATCTGAATCGAGTAGAACTCGTATTTGGAATACACTACAGAAAAAAATAATTTTGAGTTTGAGATTATTGAATCAGATTACTGAGCGTACTTCTCAATCTAAGTAATTATACTTTTAATAATATTTTTATATATGTATATTACAAATGGCCCATATCACCCATAATACTTTTGTTTTTGAAATATAAGGCGTCAAATGTAATTTTTTAAAATCAAAATTTAACCGTTTCTTTTCCAAAAAGAATATATTGGTACATGTAAGTTTTTGAGTACTGTTAATGTTTACTATGACGTTTTACGATATACGTTTTTTGACGTTAGATTCCTTCCAGCGTATGTCATATTCTTGTTGAAACATCTGCAAACGTACCGCTTTTTGAGAAAAACACTATTAACTGCCCCAATGGCAGACAGTTTCTACTCCTCAATGTACCAGGGTGTCCGGAAATTAGTTGGTGATACTTTACGGATAGCTTTCTTGGAAGAAAATAAACCGACTTAGATCGAGTTACCTAAATAAAATTTTGTTTCTTTTGAAAATTACAAGCCTTCAAAAATTTTTTATAGCACTTCCTTGAATGCCCGTAATAGCTCAGTCATTATAGACATGAAACAGCCTGTTTCAGGAAAAAAATACTATTAGAAGTTTATCTGCGGATATTGTTCAGAAACCTGTTACAAACAAAATATCAAAAAATCAACTCGAGGCTAGTTGGGAAACTTTGTTTAAACAATGGTCAAAGTTATGGAAAAGTGGTTTATTGACTCACGTAAAAAAGCTATTATTCATAGCGAAAAAAAATTTATACAAAAAAAGTAGGTATTAAATAAGCCCATAAAATGAGACAAGTCCGATCAAATTCCGATAATTTGTTTATGCGCAAGAGCTCAAAAATGGTCGAAATTTTCCGCTTCTTTCAATTGCTAATAATTAATGCAATTTTCATCGCAGACACTTGTAATTCAGGATTTTAGAGGCTTTTTACACCCTTAGTAAGTGGTAAAAATTTCAGCGCGGAAGCTTAATTGGTTTGGCGTTGGCGGCATTTGTTACCTAAGAAGATGCTATTTTCAATTCACTTCCCAACCTCACAGGCGTTCTAGAGTTTCGATCAATAGTTGTTTCTGTACCTAAATAGTTGTATTGACATATGCATTTACTGAGAATTTAATTTTTCAAATTTAATTTGTTTAAAAATGACTGAAAAAATGTTAATATTTATTAAATTGTTAAGATAGGTAATTATTATAAAATAAAATAGTAACCTCTATACTTTAGTTTTCTTGAATAAAAAAAAAAATCGTTGTAAGTTGATTAGAAGCTGAGATAATTTTTTTTTATTTAATCGCAGTGACCTTAATTATTAATATTAAGAGCCGAAATTTGAAGAGATTATGCATTAAGACCTATATTTTCATGTCCTACATTAACATTAAGGTGAATTCAACTATTTAATTGCGAAAAAGAAGATAGCGGCGATGCGTTCTATTACTTGGTCTAGCGAACGAGTGGGGAGTGTGAGGTGCGCTTAACAATTTAATAAATATTAACATTTTTTCAGTCATTTTTAAACAAATTAAATTAGAAAAATTAAATTCTCAGTAAATGCATATGCCAATACAACTATTTAGGTACATAAACAACTAATGATCGAAACTCTACAACGCCTGTGAGCTTGGGAAAAATGAATTGAAAAAGCCTAAAAAATCATGAATTACAAGTGTCTGCGATGAAAATTGTTTTAATTATTAGCAATTGAAAAAAGCGGACATTTTCGGCCATTTTTGAGCTCTTGCGCATAAACAAATTATCGGATTTTAATCGAACTTGTCTTATTTTACAGATTTATTTAATACCTACCTTTTTTGTATAAACCTTTTTTCTCTATGAATAACAGTTTTTTTACGCAAATCAAAAAACCACTTTTCCATATCTTTGAGCATTGTTTTAACAAAGTTTCCCAACTAGTCTCGAGTTGATTTTTTGATATTTTGTTTATAACACGTTTCTGAACGATATTCCGCAGAGAAACTTCTAATAGTATTTTTTTTCCCCGAAAAAAAGCTATAATGACTTTTTAAAGCAAAATTTTATGAAGACAACTTGATCAAAATCTTTTTATTTTCATATAAGGAAGCTATCCTTGAAGTATTACCTATTTGCCTCTGGGCATTTTGCATACTGAGGAATAAAAAAAGCACGTTAAGTTAAGCAGTTATATTTTTCTCGCGTTTTCAATGAGCAAGAGTCATTTTTTTATGTAAAATTACATTTTACTTTGTAATCTATATGAGATATACTATATATAAAAAAACTAAAATCAACAAAGTTGTCTTAAATGCCACTGGGAAAGATAACAACTAGCGACATCTAGGAAACAGTAAAAAAACTAACAGTAACGCATTTAGCTCCTTCGAAAATTTACCTTCACCCAATTTTAATACTATGTATTCTTTTTTGCAAAGAATGTAGCTATAAATTGAATTTAGGAAATCATCTTTGGTGCGCTCTATCTCAGCAACAAAAGACGAGAAATCCATGGTGCGTAAGAAAGTATTGTCTTATTTCTTTAAGTTCTTTCCTATTATTTGATACTTATTTCTAGATCACCCTATATAAAACAGATATTTCAAATGACTTTTATACGATCTTCATTGTACAGTAAAATATAACGTATGTCTTGTACATTGATCTTTATTTACAAATTTTAATAATTAATCGCAAAATATTATATGTCTCTTTCGGGACAACATACATAAAGTTTGAATTTCCTCCATGGGGTGTTTTGGAAAAAGGTATCATAAATTTGGGACCTTTAGGGTACATACATTTTTTTTTGTTTTTTGGATAAGGCTTTCAAAAGAGACATTTTAAAATCAAGTTTTAGGCATATCGTTTCCAAAATACAACAGAATGCATTAAAATTTAGTAGAGATAAATTTTTAAAGATGCTAAGTACATTAGTTGTTATTTGACCTTCTGCTAAAGGTCGTTAGCTATGCCTTTTTCAATGACATTTTATGACATGGTTATTAAATTAACCTAAAAAAGTTATGGTATAAAATACACTGAAAAATATTGTAACTAGCGACAAACGGACAAAAACTAATAATACTGACGTATGTAACAGCCCCAAAAACTTACCTGTACTACATTTTATTGCATTACATAGTATGGCAAAAATTTGAATTTAAAAAGTCATATTCGACCCTGGTACTTTTTCCAAAACACCCTGCAAGGGCATGAACAGGTTATTGGTTGACAATTAATAGATATTCTTCCACCAAACCATTTCCCTTGCGAATATAAATTATTTAACTCTTTCTGCAGTCTTTCGTCGGTTTTGGCGTATTTACTCAGGGTGTAAAAAAATTCAATAATTCTTAATTATATTCTGCTTATTGTGAAATTGTTGGAAGAATGCGAATGTATCTTTTAGGTATTTTTCAAACTATTTTACATTTGTCTAATGTTTTGAAAATATGAATTAACTGCAAATTTACAAATACGTGAAATAATTTAATGAACTCTTTAAACATGTAACGATAGTCCATATTTTTTATTAGTCAATGGTCCTCCCAATATAACAAACAAATGCCTAGCTGTTGTTTAATATTAGGTGTGTGATAATTTTATAACATATTTCTATTATTTTGTTATGAAATTCATTATGCGACATTTAACAATTTATTTACAACAAACCTCTGGAATATAAATAATAAAATGTCAAAAAAATATAAATATAAAGAAATGTTTGCATTTTCACAATGTAAAACGTCTAACAAGAATGAAAGGAACACAGACCAATTACTTAGCGTAACAGTACTCTTTAGTTTGGGTTGTTCCGTTTTCAGTAATTACACCGTTTTTGCATAATAATGCAGCGGCTTAACAGAAAGAAAAAATTCTACAGCGCGATGTCTTCACCAAATCCAAAAACAATGGGCTGTAATAATCTATTAATTAATTTTATAATGCTGATTGTTATGCAAGCGTGCCATTATGGTCTTTTGTTTAAAACGGCGTTGCTAAACGCTCTCCTACTCTTCCTCATCAGTGATTCCATTTTTGCATTATTCTATTACGTTATTTTATTAACAGGGTCACTTCTATTTATTAAAATGTTTTGTAAACACGTGCGCACAACTCCCAAGTAGGTACTAATAACCGTATGGAGTGTTTCGAGAATGTTTTTATTTTCTATTGTGCTTCAGTGGTCCAAGTGGCAAACACTCGTCCGTAGAGCAACAATACATTAATAAATACTTCAGGGGGCTTTGTAGACATAATGAGTGCCTTTTAAAGGGCGCTGGCGCCTGCCAACTTTCTTAAAGGCTTAGACTGGCAGTCTCTACTTCGGAGGGATTACAATACCGAATTTCACGTACAATGCCACAAAGTATCGTATAAGGCACCGCGGTAAGGGTAGGATGATAGAAACTAAAGACTAAAACAATGGTGTCTCGCCATTGTTAGTGAAAGATAGGGGATTACTTTTACTTAAATTGGCCTGCAGCGCAAAATGAGGAAAAGGATAAAAATTTTGATGTACCTGTAGATGTAGTTACTATTTACAATATAGTGAATCTCAGTTTTTTTTTTCAAATAAAAAGTAACCAATATTTTGTAGCGTTCTATAGAGAGAAAACTTTTATCATCAATTATGTAAAATATTGATCAACCAGAAGTACATAAAATTTCAAAATGTTTTGCACCAGATTTAGTATTAACAAAATGTAGGATTATTTCTTAAATTTTGTACTTCATTATTCACATTTTTATAGTTATAGTTGCATAGGTTATATAATGTTTAAAAAAAAAACAATGATTTTTTCTTCATTTTAAATAAAAGTGTGTGGCTTTAAAAATATACATAAACAGTAGTATTTTCAAATGATAAATTATTTGTATTTTGCTAAAAATTTTAATTGTCTTAAATCGAAAAAACAACTCTATCAAGAAAAGTAAATAGAAATATATATCAGAAGCGGTAAGCAAACATTTCTCCGTAAAATGCGAAACTATGTCAAGGCTCTGCCAAAAATTGATAAATAAAACATCGTTCCGTAATGAATAAATTAATAATAAAATTTCAGTTATAATGTAACAACTAAATTTGTATTACACCTATAATTCAATATTTTTAATAATATATGTATACAGGGTGTTTCAGTTCGAGTGAATCAAATTTTAACCACAAATAAAACTCAATAAATAATTCAAAATTGCCTTGTATAGCAAGGATCTAAGTTTCACCGTTTTCACTGTACAGGGCCGTATTGGTCGGTTGTAAAAATCATATTAAGTATTTACGAAATTTTTGGTATGATATAACAAATTGATTAAAAAAGACGATCTGACCTAACTTCTATTAAGAAAAAATGTAGACATTTTTTGCGTAAAAACTATAAACGCTACAAGATTTTACCAAGAGCACGAAAATCTCGAAAAAGGACTGATGCATCAATAAAAAAATTTTGATTTGGTGTTAACATTTACACATGTGCAAAATTTACTGTAAAATTTACAAATTTTTGTAGGACAGTGGCGTAGGAATGGGTAGTAAAGTTGGATTTTTTTCCCCAACTTCTACGCCAATGACCTAATAATCAGAAGAACGGTCTCCTATTCAACTGAGATTTTCGGCAAAACGATGCACTATACCTACTGATTTTTAACAAGTATTTTTTTATGTAGAATTGTCCACGGAATCTAAAAATGAATCCCAAATGATTATTAGGTCATTGGCGTAGAAGTTGGGGAAAACAAATCCCCCTTTACTACCCATTCCTACGCCACTGATCCACAAAAATTTGTAAATTTTACAGTAAATTATACACATATACAAATGTTAACACCACACCAAATTTGAATCAATTTATTATAAGCATACCAAAGATTTCGTAAATAATATAATTTTAACAACCGACCAATACGGACCTGTACAGCGAAAACGGTGAGACTTAGACTCTTCTTTATAAGGCAATTCTGAATTATTTATTGAGTTTTATTTGTGGTTAAAGTTTGATTCAGTCGAACTGAAACACCCTGTATATACGTATATATAAATAATTTTTATTTTTTTTTTAATTTGTAACTGTATTTAAAAAACACATGAGCGAATATTTTATTGTTTATATAATTTATTCATGATCCCATAGATTGCTTATCCCTTTTAGGAAGAAAGGAGGTTATATAATCTTGAATATCAATTTTACAATGAATAATGAGTATCTATTTATTCTCGAAATTTGGTAAAAACCACATTGAGGAGTTGTAGAATCCAGAGGGTATTCAGATTTTAAATAAAAAAATCGCTAACCAATTTTTATCACATTTGATAAATACCCAAAATAAATAAAAATTGATTTTGATAACTGAAAATAAAAGCAAATGTTGCGATGTAATAAAGTTTTTTAAGTTCTTTAGGATTTAAAAAAAAAAACTATTTAAATCGATCAATAAATAACTTTTTTAAAGAGTATTTCCATTTGAAATATTAAATAAAAAGGGTAATATAATTACGACCAATTTTGATCAAAAATAAAAAAATATTACTCAAAGATTTCTCTAACTTCCTATATAAGATAAAGTCTACCCGAATAATTTAACCGAATCACTTTTAATCATATGACTTAAGATTTGCATATCAGGTATCAGAAATTTTGGACATGTATTTTGATAGCTAATGAGAGTAAAAATACGTTGATGAAATCTGTTCAATAACTTTTATTTGATTGAAGCTAGAAAATCCTTAAGAAATTATATAAAACTAGTGGGACATAGGTATAGAAAATAAAAGATTTTATAATTATTTTCCAAATTTCGACAATCAAAATAGATTACTTGTTGACAGTAATAAAGGTGTTATGATATTCGCGCACGTTGAAATTAAACAAAAAATTAATTCACTATTGTACGCATAATAAAATTAGTTTTGACATTTTCAAGATTTATAAAAAATGAATATGACATTTATACACAATGACATAGGTCTTCATGATTGGTTATCTTATTCACCAGATCTAATTCTATGAGACTTTTTTGTGATTTAAAGTTTTTGATTCAAAAGACTAGGACCAACTTAGAATACATACAGACATGCATTTTTCAAATGATCACATAAGAGCATGTTTAACAACAGATGGCGTACATTTTTCCTGTATGTTTTCTTTTTAACAAAAATTTGTAAAATTTTCTATTATCAACTTTTTGTAATCTCGATCCCTCCAAAAATGTTAATCGAAGTGCAAAATAGTAAATAAACTTGTTACTCATTTTTAAATATACAGAGTGTCTCTGGAATAAGCAACAACTTTAGTCTAATATTTGATTCATCTTAGTTTTTAAATTAATATAATACTTTAAAATTGTAAATTTTATTACCCCTCACTACAGCTTATAGTCGAGTTATTATAATAAACAAAAAGAAACTCAAAATAGGAACCAATTAGTATTAGTATTTAGGCTAACTATATCTTTGAAAATAGTGAAGCATTCCATAAAACTTTCACAGGCGTTAGTTATATTTCTTTAATCTATAGGCAGCCCATTAGCGTAATTTTAATTGGTACCAAAACCGGACAAAAATGTGTGTTTTCGAAAAATGTCTAAAGACGAAAGTTGTTGCTTGTAATAAATTAAATATGTGGTTACAATTTTGGCACTTATTTTTGCGACACCCTGTATATCACTCATGCACGAATATCATAACTTATTTCATTCACAATTACCTTATGAAGTATAATGGTATTCTGTGTTACTTTCGACTTATTGGAGTTTCACATGTAAGGTAGATTATAACTTTAGTACCTATATTAAATTTATCAATTACCAGAAAGATGTATTTTAATTAAAAAACGATACAGTGGCGCATTTAATTGCAAGCATAATTACTACGAAAGTAATATAGTGATAATATCGACTAAAATAAACGATATTTTTTTTAATAAAATGGAACAGGTGAATGGTTGACGAATGAAGACATAAATGTTATAAATTACATATAACAATTTCAACGACTAAACCCACAAAAAAATAAAGTAACAGACTTCGAAACTAAAATTCCAGAAGACATCATCACGTATTTTCTGCAAGTTTGTAATAGTAGCAAAATATACAATTTATAAAAATATTTATTTTTAGGTAGGTAATATAAACGGATAATACTTGTAGATCATAGGATATAAATGTAGAAATTAATTAATAATTTCATTGACATCTGTTATGAAAATGAATTGCCAATTTGATACCAATACCTAACCCAACACTTTTTATGATGACGATAATATGTGGGTATAGTTCTCTTCCTTAAGTTATAAATCACTGAAATTTAAGAGCACCAAAATTATGCTACTTTGTATTTCACTATATTGGAGTAAATGGAACAATGACACTTGATAATAACTTTCATTTATTATAGCTGTTTTACATTGACAATTTATTGATCAATTAATTCATGAAGTCGCTTCATCAAGAAATTGGACAAGTGTAATGCACCAAATCTGCTGTCAAATAACTTCACGAATTTATTCATCAAGTTCTTGACGAATTAGGGCATGTTCTAATTTTAGTCAATTTTTTCGTGAAGTTCAGAAGTACCAACCCAACAGATTTCCAGCCTCAGATCAGTAATGAAGTTATGTTATTACAATATATAGATAATTGTGTAGCGTCGTACTAGTTTTGCATTGTTTTTACTGATTTGTTACTTACAAAAACTAATATTTATATAATATGTGTCAGAACGGTACCGCTGTTGTATCCCTACAATTATGAGTGGAAAGGTGATATTTTTGAAATTTATTTGCTTCTTTGATTCATTGGTAGAACTGATTCATACGTCAAAAAACTTGACAAAGTCTGTAGCAGTGTAAAACAACACTGTTTACCAATACATTCGTGAATTAATTCATGAAGAACTTCGTCAATTTATTCATGAACAAATTGTCAATGTAAAACAGCTATTAAGAAAATAAAACATGCTTTATAATAAAAAACATCGCTATATTAAAGAGTAATTAATACTATCTTACACATATGCCAAGAGATTATAAGATAAGTGTATTTTCTAATCCCAAACTTGAACATTCGCCAGATAAAAATAATGAAAGTCAAACTAAATTCATGTAACCAGATAAATGGCATTCAAGGGAAGATAAAATTTGTGTCAAATTTTACCTATCAGCATCACTTGTAAATTCCCTCATATGATTCAAATTTAAACCACTTTATTCCGAAGGCAACACTTCACATTCATAATCACTCGATTGAGAATGTGACGTGGCCTCAGTGAAAGAAATGTCAAAAATATATTAAAGAACTTGTCCCAGTGCCATTTAAAGATATATTTTCTTCACTTAATAAGACGTAAGGGAAGAGGCTACAGCTTGGTAGACCGCTTAGTGTCAGGTGCGGAGGAGGGAATAAAGAGTCCAAGCACCGAGGCCCTCGAACTCACCGACAAAGATAATATGTAGAGCACATATATTTACATATATTATACGCCCGAGGGCTCCCGGGCACCTATTGTCTCTCTAGCTAAGGTTTAATATTGCCGGTGCTGTAAACAAACACACAAGGCATACCTTCGGCAATGAAGCCTCCTGGCCAGGCATCTAAGAAATAAAATAACTCGCCTCTTCTGAAATGTCAAACACATCATGTACATTTTATTTTGTTGTCGGACAACTTTTAGCCGTGCATACACTCATTCGATCGTACGTCAGAAGCGACCGAATAATCGCGATATTCAAGGTATTTAATTCTCAACAACATATTTTACTATCACGTTGTTTATTCTTGCTGCCGCCTGGCGGCGTAATCCGCGCGAAATTATGGCTGGGAGTTATTCGGAATGCTTTGATTTATTAGAACAATGAGAATTTAATAAATCAGACTGAAATGTTCAAAAGGGGGCTATAATTTAAAAAAATTAAAAACAATGGCACTGTTCCAGGTGTTCGGCCGTCCTGCCCGCAGCGCTACGCCGAGATGTGATTAATGACAATCCTACTGTATGGTATCTGCCCGATCTCATCCAAACACGTAGGTACGCATTCACATAGTACTATAAACCTGCACACAGACCATTCCACAATCGTAGGTACTCTAACACATTTTTCAATTTTTTTGCGCTTTTTTACAAGTACGTGCCTAAAGCATGTCGTGAAAATTAGGACATCAGGACTTGCTGAAAAAATGATTTTTCCATAAATTTCTTCTAAAGAGGATTGCCGGAACCAGCCGGAATCTGTACCTATCATCATAACTAATTCAACAAATGTATCTGTAAGACCCACAAATTTCATTCAAAACGTATGTCCCAAACAAAGGACGATGGTCATTAAGCGCGGTTTTCGGCCCAATTGGAAAAATTTTTAAAATGCATAATTTTTATAGCTTAGAGGCAGACAAATAAAAATCAATAGATTTTAGTGCAAACGGACCCACCCCCCACCATCCACTGCCCTACATACCCCTCAATAACCGACCCACATCCAACTACTGTAATAGGAAGTAATGGCAGAAAAATTACTTTTTAAACATCCTTATGGCCAGACAAGCAATCAATGAGAGATGAAATGTTTGATGGTTATAAATCAAATTGAAATCATTTTTATGACTACAAATTTTTTGAGAGTACCTACAAGTATTACTGCATCTTCTCTTCTGCGCTAAAGTATGATATTTATGCTGTATCAAACTTTACAAAATAGTATTAATAATTAATTACTGGTTCAGTTAAATTCTAACTCTAAAGTCTAAAAAAACTTCAAAGTCTAAAATCTCGTGCTATATCTCAAAAAGTTCAGTATCGTAGTAATGCCATCGAATAAAATTGCCTCTACTGGTATACCTCAGAGCTTAGTTTTTCGCCTGGTATTTTTGTGTTTGTGATAAAATTTTATTCGCAAATGACTGATAGAATCTCGTGAAAATTACACCAATGGCTGCCGGTGACACAGAATATTGTGATTTACGGTAATTTTGATCTTATTATTTTAATCATTTTTAATTTTACCGAAATTTAATTGCTAACATGATTGAAATCATGTAATGAAATCAGTAATCATTTTTCATAAATGCTTTGTACTAAATCGTAGAAGACTAAATCTATTGCTTACATGGTCAGAAATTATGACATACTGAGATGAATTTAAATATTTGGTTCTAATCCATTGTTTGAAATCCAGTATATATTACTCGTAGTCATTACGTCTTGAAAAAGTTTAAAGGAAGTTTCTTAAATACGTCTCCTTTAGGCATGATAATTTTTATCTTATCAGGGAGATGTACCTACTCCTCAATCTGATTTTTTGAGTAGATTTAATAAGAATGATCTGATATTACATCGAGTTTCATTTCTTTTTTTTTATTGTTATATAAAGGTGTTGCATCTCGTAACACAGATTGTCCTGATATAATTTTCCGAGTAATATTTAATGTCATTATTTTATGTACCTCTACACAATACGCCAATGCAATGTAATATTAAGCAAAGGTATGCAGTGTAACTAAATCGTAAGTAGTTTCAATTATTTTTTAGTTTGTTTAACAGTAACGTTTATATTATTAAGTTTAATATCTTATGCCATTTTATATATATATATATATATATTCCTTATATATATATTCCTTTGCTGTATTTTTTTTCTATTATGTTCTGCCCTATAATTGGAATTGTCTGTCAGAACAGTGTATTTTTTTAAATATATGTATAAAACTCAGTAGTGGTAGATTCAGGAACATCTAAATTTGAACATTTAGACCAAGGGTCCAGATCCGGACCGCGGAAGGTAAAATAATGGACCGCCAAAAATTTTTTGAAAATATAAATTACTCAAATAAATTATTTAAAAAATATTTTTTTACGTTTGAGTGCCACCCTTATCATTTTTTCAAGTATTTTACAATTGTGACTGATTTGAATTCTTAATGTAAATGAAAATAAAAAATTAGTAAGAAATATGAATTTTTTTCTGGACCTCGTTAAAAATTTTCAAAAGTATCCGGACCCCACCTAAAATTACTTGCCGACCCCTGATTTAGACGTTAATTTATTTCCCATGAACTATGACTTTAATTACCAGAAGAATTAGGTATGAAAGCAATGTGTATATTGTAGAAAGCTAAGGTGACATTATTCTAGAACTTATTGTTTAGTCGTATACCTACAGTATTTAATCAAGCTGTCAATTGATGCCTAGAGAACTAAAGTTCTAAGAATACGCGGCAAGACTAATTCATTGATTTGTTGATTTCAAAAATCGATATTGATTTTTTATACTAATTTGTCTGATTTCTATACCTAAATCCGATCTAGACATATGGAATGTCAGATAGAAAGATCTGTAGCTCTTCTGCGTATATGCATTGTTATGACACAATATTAAATAGACAACAGGTTTGTTAGTTTTCTTCCAATAAATTCAAAGTTGAATAAACTTCTCTTTCATGTATTTTTAATTTATTCAATAATGTGCACATTTTTTTAGAACAGATGTTGTTTCTAGTTTATTTTTAATAAATAACATTTATGCTTATATGCGTTTGGGTCATGTATATCTCCAAACTCTTAATTGACATCATACCAAGTTTGGCAGTCAAGTATTTGTAGGTATCAAGGTCAAGTCATATTTTTGTACAATATAATTTTACCTCTAGTAGCCTGTCCCATGTCAAGTTCATTGCCTTTGCTATTGATTAATATAATTCTAAATTGATCTAATATATCTTGTCCATTTTGTAACACTAATATTAGGTTTAATGAAATATAATATTTATATCTCTAGCTTGAATAACAATAATTTAAAGATTTTAATGCAATTTATTATTTAAATCATGTATTAATTTTATGTTTCCAACAATATTAGTTCTGCGTGATTGGAGAAGTAAAGTATACAAATTTTCGGAAGATTTATGACTTACTTCACGCGCGGAGTTATAAGGAACCTTAATTTGGCACTATTTGAACAGTACATTATACCATTTCACAACAGCTAGACAATAATTTCGTAATGGTTTAAACAATTTAATGGATTAATGACGTTTGGGACTGGTAAGTGCATGATTTGTTATTTCTACCCACATAGTTAATAGACTAGTGTTTTCAATATAGGTATTTCATAATAATATAAATAACAACAATGCAAATATTAATTAGTTGCAAATTGACCTTTATAGCAAATATAGTTCTAAAAAAATCAAGAATTTTTTTACAAAACGTAATGGCCAATGACGAAGTTAATTACTGCAATATATTTACGCATAACATATTTCCTTTTTCTTCAATATGATGGATTTAGCTTGTACAAGGTAAAATTATTTATTACGTGCAATTCTTGACGTGAAAGCGTATATACTGTAGGCGAAATCATCCCGGTTACCTCACACAAAATTGTTAAACAATTAAAATTTGCATTATGATCTTGCGACAGAATTTACCTCAGTGCCATTAAATTTCACATTCTAAGGACGTGTCTGCCGGGAGTAATCTACCGTTTTTCAGAAATGCAAACGTAATGAGTCAACACTTACGTCCTTATAAATTATAAATGTCGGCTGTAATCCAATCTGGGATGTAATTTCGATGTTATCTCGCTTGTTTTCCAATGTTTTATTTTTTGCTTGTAACCAACGCCGGTGTTGAACATACTGGGAGTTTATTTTTAATTCGTTCTGTACGAATGGATTAATCGTGCATTAACATTACTTTAACGTCGATACGTGGCCTGCCTTGATTTACAATAGTCACTACCAACTTTAGTTTCCCGCTCCTGCAGCATCAGCTTCACGCTTATCAGGGTTGAGCAGTACTGACATCAAAATGTGGTACTCCGACCGAATCATCGATCAAAGTCAATAATATTAATAATCAAAGTCAAACAGCACGATAGAAAAATCATTGCTGGTAATACACGGACCTCGAAATATCAACTATTCATTGCAATTACACGTATTGTGAGTCGCATATTTTGGATGCCGGCATCTAATTGAGCGTTTAGTGTTCCGAAAATCGTTGCCCTCGGGTTTTGTCCATAAAGGATATCCCTACTCAACTAGCCAATATGTTATTAATGGTATTTTCAATTAAGATCCAATTATTACAGTACAATCCACTGCAGAGTCTTTAACGACCCAATCTGTGATAGAGGCACACGCATTCCAAATAATGCCACTTTCACAAAACATTACTGGTCAAATTCCAGTCGATAGGTAAACATGGGGAAACTAAATACAATTCTTGGAAGATACACAAGTAATGAGACAGAAACCACAAAAGGATCGTTTTTCATAATTTTCTTATTATTATATTGGTCTAAAATATTTATATAGACGTATTTCGAATTTTTTTTAGGGTTTTGTGCAAAAAAGTTTTGTATAAAGTATTTTATTTCGAATTACCGCGTCGGATACGCTGCAAAAGTTACACAGCTCTAGAAAAAAAAAATCCAGCTTACCATTCGTCTATATTAAAGTCGGGACATGATATTCCACTGCTGTAAGCGTCTAAGTGCTGAAAATTTACACGTATGCGACTAGCCAAAACTATTGCCCATTTAAGGAAATCTAATTAAACGATAATTAAAAAATAACAAAAAGTAATCACTGATTTTATTTTGTAAATATACAGCATTATCCAAATTGCATAAGCCAAACTTTATCTGGCAATAGAATTTCTCAAAATAAAGAAAAAATTTCCATGAGCATAATTATGCAGGAAATGGATACTTAGTTTCCAAGATACAGCATGTTTTCTGGTATTGCTTCCGAATAAATAGTAAATGTTGTGGTAGGTATAAAAAGTATCGACCTTGGTTCTGTCAGAAAATTAAAGAAAATTTAAAGAGTAGAAGAATTTTTACACAAAAAATCTCTATTTAGCTTAACAATTAGAAAACACGATACAAACTGACGTAAAGATTAAAATTTGAAAAGCATAGTGAGGAAAGAAATTGAAAATAGTTTCGAGAGTTTTTTGGAATTTTGTTAATAAGCAAAGAAAAAGAGGGGAGAATTAGTGTTTTAAAATTCATGAAAACATTGTTACAGACCCAAAGTTTTTAGTGGAAGAATTTGCTAAGTAATTTTGTATAGTTCATGATGATCTGATCCAGATCCAGATTCACAGTTGTTCACAGTTGTCAATTTACAAAAAAAAACTTTAAATGAGTTGCTGCTTTTAAGACACTTAAGCCAAAGCGTTCTTCTGCATTAAATGATAAACAGGTACATACATATATTTTTCCAGCTTGTAAATAATTTATTTTATATCCTTTAATAGTCATATTAAACATTTCTTACCTGTCAAATATTATATGTAGGATAAACATACAAAATACAAATATATAAAAATATACAGCGTGTTCTGACACCGTTCAACGTCTTTCTGAGTAGGTACATTTTTGAAATCACAAGAAAAGTTCCGACAACTTTGGTTTATACAGATCCTTCATAAATGATTACAAGCCACGTGACCAGTAATTTTGTTTAGAACAGTCATTTTATTTCCTTCACGTTGGTAATTAAATTTCGTTAAAATTCAAAATTATTAAAACGGTACACTGAAAGAAATGGGCTTATTAAACTGTTTATCTAGAATAATGTGTATAGCGCATATTAAAACTTTTATAACCAATATACAACTTTTATTAAAAAAAGCAATCATCTCCATACTCCTTATTCAATGAGTTTAACTGGAAGGTGCTTAATACACCTTATGCATCTATGAAATAAAGGTTATAATGAATTACTTATACATTATTAGGTGTTATAGACTTTATGTTCCAATTGTATAGTAAGAAAGATATGTTGTATAAAGACCAGCATCCGAATTTGTATATAACAATTATATTAACAGAATTATTCGTTCTTATACCGAATATGTTTCCGTTTTTAACGTGTAAAACGCGTCTTATAATGGTTAAGTGATCGTCACCTCTCGGTGCATAAATCGGTTATGATCGTAAAATTTCCGACAGTCCGCTGTGCATCGACTTACGACTATTACACGTCTAGTTTCATGAAAATGGGCAGTATGTGCACATGTTTTGTGGGATACATGATCATATCGCGTTGTGTGAAATGGAAAATTATTATGTAAGTATCTAACTGTTTTAAGGCTTGCAATTGTTTTGTTTTTTCAAATGTAAATCTTGTCTAATTCTTAAAAATTATTATTTTGTAGGTCCTATTAGAAATCGCTGATGTTAAGTTTTACATAAGATGGAGGAACAGAAGGTTGACGGTGACAAAGAAGAGCATGGGTATAAAGCCAATCAACCAGAGGAAATAAAATTAGATGGAAAGAAGCTCAACCTTTCAGGGGATGCTTCATTTTTAAGGTGGAAGAGTTATAGTGCAAATTTTCATGTAATACAAGAAAATACGGGTGCATCGTTGCTAAGAAAATAAACTGGACAGTTTTGGGAGCGATTTGTCATCATTTTTAATGCTTAAAAGTATGTTTTATGTATGTTTACATTAGAACCTTAGCTTGTAATTACAGTTATCCAATAAAATTTCTGAAAACTTAATGTCATATATTTTTAACTCATACAGAGTATACAACAGTTTAATAAATGTATTATAAAACTTATAACCAGTACTAGATGTTCCAATAACGATATGGAACACTTTAATAACAGTTATTGGTATTATTTCGTAAAGGGTATAAAAAACGTTGTATACTAGTTATACAATAATTTAATAAAGAATAAGGTTTATAGTCACTATACAACTGTGCTAGCAATACGCGTTTTATATCCAATATTCACCTGTTTAACTGTCAAATATAGTATACAATGGTCTTATAATGGCATATAGAATTCTAATAAAGAATAATACGCATTTCTTTTGGTGTAATATCAAGATTACATTAAAACATAACAAACATTCTGTTTCACGAATTGGTGATTGGTGATTGGTGTAATTTTTCACGAGATTTTATTCAACGAATCAGCAATCACATCTCGGACGTAGACGCATTGTTCATTGTAAACGAATCAGTAATATTGATGACGTTAGGATTTAGGGATTTTTAATTGACAGTATAGTCTTTCCGATCTCAATTGAAGAACCAAGAGGTTGGCAGTATGTACCAGGTTCGGTCGCTGACGCAGCAACTCGGCATTGAAATATTTAAAAAACTTGTTCCCATATTTATTTAACCATGCCCATATACAGGTCTGGCCGAAAACGTGGACGTGGTAGAAATGTATATGCCCAATTTAAGAATGGGCGCACGGGCAAACGGCGCATAACACAGCCGTACTGGGCGAGTGGGCAATAAATCTCAGTTGTTGAAAGTGGTTGACAACTTGCCTAGCAGTGCCGTGGAGCAATGCGGAATTTGTTGTGATTCAGGTAATTTTAATTTATTCACCTTCTATTAATCATTTGTATTACAATTGCGAAAGAGAGAAATAAGAGGGATATTTTGTTTACTAGTAGATATTATTACAACATGGCATTTTGGAGACCTTTTGAAACGGAACAAAATGAAATTTACAATCAATATAATAAAAGTGTTTGAGGACATAAATAATTAAAATATGTTGTTGGTCAAATGAAGATATAATAGAAATGTTCTACACGTTATATACAAATTATTATAATGTCTTACCTTTAGCAGAAAACTTTTTAGGGACGCCTATGAAACTAATTAAATTTTATTGCTAGGCGTTTTTATGATGTATTTACTGACTTCGGAAAAACTATACCAGTTGTGAAATGTTGGGTTGCCTAAGCTCGGCGGTCACGTGGTTTGTAAGCATTTACGAAGACTGTAGATTTTTTTCTAAGCATGAAATTATAAAAGGATACAGTTTTAGAAAGACAGATATGTAGATAACCCTGTACATATGAGAAAATGTATTAATTGGACATGGTTTTCCTAGAAATAAATCTATAGTTTCGAATTTAGTAACATTTTTTGTTGAAACGATTGGGCTGCCTTCAAAAATTAATAACAGTCTTTTGGTTCTTTTTGTTCTATTTACAAGATAGAAATCAGTACGTAACATTCAAATTGTGTCCTCTTTTATTTATTATTTTTATTTTCATATTTACATCTCGTCTAAATCTTAAAAATGATCGTCTTGTATGTCCTGAGCAAGGGTAAAGTCAATCAACAAGAGGAAATAGAAAAGAAACTAAATCTTTCAGCAGGTGCTTCATTCACACAGAGTATACAAAAGTTTAATACATTTATTATTATAAAACTTATAATTAGTACTAGATGTTCTTAATAACAAGTATGGAATACTTTAATAACAGTTATAGCTATCATTTCGTAAAGAATATAAACAATGTTGTATACTAGTTATACATTAATTTAATAAAGAATATGGTTTATACAACTGTATTAGCAATACGCGTTTTATATCCAATATTCACCTGTTTATCTGTCACATATATAATAGTATACAATGTTCTTATAATGGCATAAAAATAATTCTAATAAAAAATAAAGCGCATTTCTTTCAGTGTACTTTGAGGAGTTTCGTTACCACGCAAAGTTTGGTTATGGAATTCGACGCACTTTGTATAATATGTCTGTTGTGGGTTATTTCATCTTATAAGTAGTGGGAGAGGAATAACTGAGAAAATAGTTCATCACGAGAATGCAATAAAGAGAGGTATGTGAAGTAGATAGTAGTTTCGTACATAAAAAACAGAATGCAGGTTATTTTGAAACAAATCGCGGCATGTAATGCTACTTAGCAGTATTAAAAACACGACAAGGTCTGCTACTTTTTAGTATAAGCATTTAAACTCCAATAATGCTAGTAATCGACAGCCTTTTGGTTTATAATCCGACGGATTGATAAGTCGACAATTTATAATACATCGGCTGAAGTGATTTCTAAAAAGATTGATTGATAATCCCACACAAGATGGAACGGGTGAAAAAGCAGAGTATTTGTCAGGCGCCATGTTGTGTTATGGCGCCGCCGGGAGCGTGAAAAGTCGATACTACGGTTGCTATGCTGGGGGTGCGAAGACCAACCCTCGAGCTAAATTGCGCATGTTCACGCACCACATACCTCTATGGAACACATACAAACAAACGAATATACTACAAAACAAAATTCTGCCGTGGATACGGGCTTTGCAACGACGACCCCTGACCTGAAGTAGTACCCTCCAACGCCTAAGGGGGCAGATGTCTATAATTTAAAGCCGCGGCTCACTCAGTTTTTGCGGGCACAATCTGTTGCTTCAAAAATTGAGGTGCCTATTTCAACTTTCTCCTGGAGCTATATCCAGGTCAATATGTATAGATGAGCTGTGGCTTTTAAAAGCTGCTTAAATATACCTACTATAATGAAAGTTAGGTATGTTAGAAGAGCCTTTACCAATAAGGACGATTATTTCTGCGGATTAAGACTGATGATATGTAGGTACAGGGTTTTTGGTCTTAATGTTAATATCCCTTTTTTGTTTCCTTTTAAAAAATGTATCAACTAGACGTTTTTTATGATGAAATTGAACTTTGTACAGGATATTCCCTAAAAGTGTGACAAACAAAACTTGAAATTTCAGATTTCTGAAATATGCGTTTTCCGTTTAATTTTATACATACATATACAGGGTATATAATATACAGGGTGTTCCAAATAAAATTTCACACCTGGAAAATATCAGAATTAAAAAAACAAAACAAAAAAACCTGAGACACGTCGATTTTCTTTTCAAGGGAGACATCCGGTGTCTTGGAAGCTTCTTCTTTATAAGACAAAATATCAATGTATGAAATAATGTTATTTTATTAAATGTTCACATTGGTTTCCCTCCCTGCGACTTTTACCTTTTCGGAAAAATGCATTTGCCGATGAAAGGAAATTTGCCGATGCGTTTTGTAGACGTAGCACTCGCCTAAATTTTTCCTTTCTATTCAACACGAAAAAAAATATAAGGAACGTGAGAAATTTTATTATTAATTAACTACTATTATAATATTATTTATTTATTTTAAAAAATATATTCGAAACATTGTAATCAAGTATTCATTTTTCTTTTAAATATCATAAATTGTAGTTATTCATATTTTCTATATACCTACTACTCGTACATTCTAGTCAACAGTCGTAAAATAATTGTAAATAGTGAGAAAATATATTTCCAAACTATAAAATAACAATTAAAATATGAAGTAACACTTCCAGTTTTTATTATTTTATTGTTGAAATTCCCTGTACTTTAAATTTCGTACATGTATATGTGCAAACTTCCGTAAGATTAAGATTAATAAAATCTAGGTGACCAACTACTTACAGCTACTATTTTTTATATAAATATCATTTACAAATGATACTAACCTAAACTAGATTGATATAAATGTGTCTTTAGTAACAATGCTCTTAATTGGATCTATTAAATTTATTCATGTAGCCTTGTACTTGTCCGCGTTACCTAGGTGGGTAACATATTTATTATTAATTCTTTTATTATTGTGAGTTAAATTTGGTTAATTATTGTAACTAATTAATTAAAGTTATAACATGGTCATAAATAACAAGTGCAATGTACTGTAGATAGAAATAATTTGTAAGAAGTGTGATATACCACGCCATTATTTATATTATTCTTAATTTATATCAATTTCACTGAATTACAAAAGAGTATACACTTCAGATAGCATTCAACAACGCTGATAAATAATAGTTATTTTTATATCTCAGTTATCTCATCACTTTCGGTATATTGCATATATTTCTTGAAGGATATAAAATTCAGAAATTGAAAAAATTTTTATTAGACATTGGTATATTTTACACAGTTAAATGTAGCTACCTGTTAATAATCGTAAATATAATGGTTAAAACATTATAGTTTCTACATAACTGCATGAATAAAAAGCAATTATGCACTTCTAACAGCTAATTTATTAATTATTATGAAAGTTATTATATTAATATGAGCCAATTGCGATTTTCTTTTTTATGTATATATAACTGACACCAAGGTGATGATAATATAGAGAAAGATTGGCAATATGACAAATTCTATTCAACTACGAATCACTGGCATTTCATATTGGAATGTACTTTAATAAATAAAGTTTGTTTGAAATAGTTAAAATGTAATAAACTACACGCGATTGTATCAACACTTAATCATAAGAATTATTTTTAGAAACTCACAAAATATTTTTTAATAAAGTTATGATAATGTCTATTATAAAGTTTACAAGCGCATGTTTATACAGTAGAAAAGATATTATAATGGAATACAATAAATTTCAATAAAATCGTCACTGTTTTTTGTGTGATAATTTATAGTAAGCCATAATTTATTTCCTATGTTTTGAATGGCATTCACAACAAGAATAAGAGACTCAGTTGGGTGTTCAGACCACCGCATGTGACAATTTATTACGATTTTATAAAGCTGCAACTGTATAAGCAACACAACCTCTTGTATGGAGTTATTAATGTTTGATGTTATTATTCCTCAGTTGTGAGTTGCCTTTGAAAGATAACTCTATTTTAATTATTGGGTATTTGTTACCTGTGAAGAAAATTAAAAATAAATGATATAAACTCTTGCACCAACGATCAGTTTTTATGAAAACAATTTTGCCTGTCCAAAAATCTCACGTTGATAAAAGCAGGTAAATAGAAAACACATAATATACATCACTATATATCCCGCACTTCAATACGTCTTGACGTTTATAAAATTATTCTGTTTTCGTTTGATGTTACGTTTCAAAATTACTTTTGACAGTTTCAAAACGTATCGTCACTATTGACTTTTAAAGTCGAAAACAGATTGATTTTCGAAACATCAAGACTTATTGAAGTGTGCGATATGCATATAGTGATTTGTTATTTGTATTTTGTATTTGTTTATTACTACTACCATTTTCATAAAACTAAAATTTAACTAATACTTTTAGCGCATGGCTTTATTTCATACTTTTTTTCACTAATACCTAATAAATGAGAAAAAACGCAAACTATGCCACTATAATTCTATTTGAAACTGATATTTTACTTATTTTCAGAGTGTTTTATGAAACATGCAAAATGAAAGTAGATAACAACTATTTTATTTACACAAATTCTTATTCTTTGCAGGACAATTTGTCAACTTTTTATGTAGCCTATGGCGGATCCTTGGTCTTTTAAGTAGGTATTCGGTGATTTATCGGTGAGTTTAGTTTGAGTTTAAAGGGACTCTTGGTATTTTAGATAAAGCATGTTAAATCTTTACGATTAATGATGGCTCAGTTTTGGTGCTCGTCTGGAATGTGGTAGTCCTCGTGTAATGCAAACTGGCCACCACTTTTACTTTTAAGGTTTCTACCGATTCTACTTGCGTTAAACAATACTCGGATAGATTAGTTCCACTTCATTATTAAATATGAAGATTGAAGAGATATTTCGAATCATTGGTAATTATTTTTTTTGCCTACTACTAAACCACTATTTTACTAAATATATCATATTATTTCAGTTCTATTTCCATTGCTTTCCGTCGTTCGTATAAATATCTTCGTTTCTTCGAAATTTAGTGTACATACAGGGTGATTCACAAGTTATCCAAAAAAATTGGGAAATATATACGACATGAAAAATGGAGTTATAGTAAAAAAAATTTGTAAAAGACAACATTTGTGATATGGTGAAGCACTTGTGTTATGGTGAAACAAGACAACATTTGTGTTAGTTCAGAGAAACTGGGTAAAACGATCCCAAATATGTTTACACGTCGGTGGACAAAATTTCGAATAGTTGCTGTAACATCAGGTATGTCAAATTTTTATTAATTAAAACCACAAATTACTTTTATTAATTAATAATAACAATAGCGGCAAAAGCAGTTGAATTTGCTAATATAATAGGTGTTATAAAATTTGATTTATTTCATTACTTGGGAAAGAAATTCTTTCAATTTTTGTCCGTTCACTTTGCCGCCGTACCGGTCGCCGACTGCATGCTTTGCCTTGCGCAAGGTCAAATTTTACAGTGGTCCAGTTTCCAGTACCTTGCAGAAGTGTATTTTTAAATTGTTTTCAAACTGCTCTTTTTGATTTTTTTTTACAAAACTGTATTGAGTCCCCAGTACATTCAAAGTTTTTTTATGATAAGTCTGAATTGAATCACTCTGTATGTAACGCATGTTGGGCAATGGCTAATTTCTCAGGCTGATTGAGCCTTAAAGCTCTCTCATGTTCCTTTCTTCTTGTAATAACCAATCTCTTTGTCATGCTATACGGTATACCCCATGGATTAACAGAGGGTCAAGTCGGTGTTTTACTAGAATTAGCTCCTGTTGGAATTTTCGTGTAAAGATAAACCTTGTACCTACATCCTTTCTCCGCAATACCTTGACAATACGATATGTAACAGACATAGAGTTTCTGATAACGGAGCTACCCCCACATAGTTTAACACAAGAACAACAATTGCAAGTAAAAGATTCGTAGTTAAGGCTAAGGAAGTGCTATGTGCAAGTCAGTAACTGGCCACAATATAACACGAAAAACTATCATACTTCAAAAACCACCCACTTATGATAAAATAAAGTTAAGAACACTTTAGCTATTAATATCAAGATTTTGAGATACTGTTGTTGAAAGTTGTTTATTTTAACATAGGTTTATATGGCGAAGATGGACGGTGCGGCTCTTTTTTGGTCCATAACTGAGAAAAAAATGTAGAAATTGTGAAACAAAACTTTTCCATAGATAGTACACAGCATTATCTTATTTTTGATGTAAAACTAATGTAAGTTTTGAACATAGTACAGCTGTATTAATTAGAAACAGAAACCAATAATTGCATTTCTGTCTGACTTGAGGATTAATGTGGCAACGTCGCAATCAGCTGACAGCAAGGAGGGGATACATTTGAAAGACTTGATAAAAACGAAATTGATTTCAAACATATACATTTTTCCTAAATCCCATGTACATTGTTATCAACAATAAATTATCCACAACAGATTATTTTTTGTAATGTTTTTAAAAAACTAAATTAATTAAAAAA